>NC_091978.1:170139833-170218619 GCF_044704955.1 Pristiophorus japonicus | reverse complement strand
CCCTCCTCCTCCTTCTCCCTCCCCCCCCACCCCTCCTCCTCCTTCTCCCTCCCCCTCCTCCCCTCCTCCTTCTCCCTCCCCCCCCACCCCTCCTCCTTCTCCCCCACTCCCCCCACCCCTTCTCCTTCTCCCTCCCCCCCTACCCCTTCTTCTTCTCCCTCCCTCCCCACCTCTTCTTCTCCCTCTCCCCCCCCACCCCTTCTCCTTCTCTCTCCCCCCCCCCCCCCACCCGTTCTCCTTCTCCCTCCCCCCCCCCACCACTTCTCCTTCTCCCTCCCCCCCACCCCCACCCCTTCTCCTTCTCCCTCCCCCCCACCCCTCCTCCTTCTCCCTCCCCCCCCACCCCTCCTCCTTCTCCCTCCCCCCCACCCCTCCTCCTTCTCCCTCCCCCCCACCCCTCCTCCTTCTCCCTCCCCCCCCACCCCTCCTCCTTCTCCCTCCCCCCCCACCCCTCCTCCTTCTCCCTCCCCCCCCACCCCTCCTCCTTCTCCCTCCCCCCCCCACCCCTCCTCCTTCTCCCTCCCCCCCCACCCCTCCTCCTTCTCCCTCCCCCCCCCACCCCTCCTCCTTCTCCCTCCCCCCCCCACCCCTCCTCCTTCTCCCTCCCCCCCCCACCCCTCCTCCTTCTCCCTCCCCCCCCCCCACCCCTCCTCCTTCTCCCTCCCCCCCCCCCACCCCTCCTCCTTCTCCCTCCCCCCCCACCCCTCCTCCTTCTCCCTCCCCCCCCACCCCTCCTCCTTCTCCCTCCCCCCCCCACCCCTCCTCTTTCTCTCTCCCCCCCCCACTCCTCCTCCTTCTCCCTCCCCCCCACCCCTCCCTCCTTCTCCCTCCCCCCCACCCCTCCCTCCTTCTCCCTCCCCCCCACCCCTCCCTCCTTCTCCGCGCACACGCCTCCCTCCTTCACTTCTCCTCTTTTCTCCCAGACGACCTCCTGGACGGGGCCGGCGACCCAAGCAGCTCCTCAGAGTAATCCCCCCTCCCCCCTTTCTGATGTTCCGAAATCCGGAAATACCCAAACCTGGGCTTGGATCTGTCTGGATTCGTGACGTCAGAAACACACAAGAACACAAGAAATAGGAGCAGGAGTAGGCCATACAGCCCCTCAAGCCTGCTTCGCCATTTAATAAGATCATGGCTGATCCAATCATGGACTCGGGTCCACTTCCCTGCCCACTCCCCATAACCCCTTATTTCCTTATCGTTTAAGAAACTGTCTCTTTCTGTCTTAAATTTATTCAATGTCCCAGCTTCCACAGCTCTCTGAAGCAGCAAATTTCACATATTTGCACCCCTCCGAGAAGAAATTTCTCCTCATCTCAGTTTTAAATGGGTGGCCCCTTATTCTAAGATTATGCCTCTAGTTCTAGTCTCCCCCATCAGTGGAAACATCCTCTCTGCATCCACCTTGTCAAGCCCCCTCATAATCTTATATGTTTCGATAAGATCACCTCTCATTTTCCTGAATTGCAGTGAGTAGAGGCCCAACCTACTCAACCTTTCCTCATAAGTCAACACCCTTATTTCTGTAATCAACCTAGTGAACCTCCTCTGAACTGCCTTCAAAGCAAGTATATCCTTTCGTAAATATGGAAACCAAAACTGCAGGCAGTGTTCTAGGTGTGGCCTCACCAATACCCTGTATAACTGTAGCAAGACTTCCCTGCTTTTATACTCCATCCCCTTTGCAATAAAGGCCAAGATACCATTGGCCTTCCTATCACTTGCTGTATCTGCATACTAACCTTTTGTGTTTCATGCATAAGTGCCCCCAGGTCCCGCTGTACTGCAGCACTTTGCACTTTTTCTCCATTTAAATAATAACTTGCCTTTTGATTTTTTTTTCCTGCCAAAGTGCATGACCGCACGCTTTCCAACATTATACTCCATTTGCCAAATTTTTACCCACTCACTTAGCCTGTCTATGTCCTTTTGCAGATTTTTTGTGTCCTCCTCACACACTGCTTTTCCTCCCATCTTTGTAACGTCAGCAAACTTGGCCGAAGTCCAGAAAAACATGAAAACCGGCTCGGCCTCGATCCTGAGGTTGCCGGATTCGGGACGCTCAACTGGTATTTCTACATCTGGTTGCACTTTCAGCTAAAGTGCTGTTCAAATAAGCTGAAAGGAAAGAATTTTAATATATTAGATTTGTTTTTGAAAGTTATTTTCAATTATATTCAGATGCTGAGAAATACTTTTAAGAATATTCCTCTTATTTTTATGTATGTCATTCTTCTATGTGTTTCCAAAACTATAAGTGAAGTAAAATTTCAGTTCTTGTTTCAGATAGTGTGAATCTGTAACTGTTGTTAAAATGTGTTAAATAATCTCTTAAAAAGGATTTCTGGTCAATATCCTCACAAAGCCTTTTTAATATCTGTGGTCTTGTAAAGTAGAAATTGAGCTTTTCAGACTTGAAAATTAAATTTATGGTGCTTTTCATATTTTGTTTTCAGTATACAAGAGCACTGTGACCAACCAAAGCCTCTGGCATAGCATGCGATCTAATCTACCTGTCATCACTGGCATCCAGCTGCGTTTATGTTCATCAAATGACAAAAAGGATGGCACCTCTGAGTACAGTGCATCAGCTTCCATCGGGATGGAGTCCAGTGCTAAACAAAATCCCAAAAGGCCTGGTAAAATCACAATTATTCTATTCTATTCTATATTGCAATTTGCTGCAGACCAAAAGAAAGGCTTACCACCAATCCGTACATCCTTTTGTATGCAACATGTAAATTGACCAGCACACATTTTGTGTGTTTTGTCCTGACTATTTTGGAATTTAGCTTCTTGTGATGTTGGAAAGAGTAACTGCTCCCAGACAGTATCTCTCAAGGTATTATCAGCACTATTTTAAAGTGTTTTTAAAACATCAAGGGAAGGAACTTTATTTTTTATGCTTTGAGTACGTTTGTACTGTGAATAAATCCATTGAAGTAGTATGATCTTAATTTGTTGGAACAAACAAACAGTACAACACTTTTGTACTTCATGATGGTTTGGCTGAGTACAATCAAACACAAACTTAAATTCTGCAGGTCAGTTATGTGTCCAAATGAATTATATTTTAAACCATATAATGGTTTCTGCCTCGGTAGCCACTTGTGATAAAGTATTCCACGTCCTTATGGCCTTCAGTGAAAAAATGTTTACCTTCCCTCTTTGTACCTGTTATAATCCTCAGTGTATGCCCCCTGGTTCATCATTTGCCAACCAGAAGAAACAATCTTGCAGTGGTTACTCAAAGCATTTTATAATTTTGAAAACCTCAAAGATCACTCCTCATCTTCTGTTAATGAAAATTGTCCCAATTTTCAAGCTTTCCTTCATAAACATAACCTCATTCCCAGAGCATTCTAATCAATGTACCCTTTCCACAGCTCTAATATAACAGGGGGTGCCCAAAACTCTGGGAGAAAAGGTTTGTGCAAAATATTATTGCAACTTCCTTAAATAGATAAATTAAACCCCAATAATATGTTTGTTTGTCACAAATTCTAGGACCAGGTATTCAGGCTCAAGTTTATAAGATGAAGGTGCACAGATAGTTTAGGTGATCTTCTTGATGCAGGTGGTGGTGAAAGTATGCGACAGACTGCCCACTCATTCAGGCTAAACCAGATTTCTCAACACATCCTGCTTGACCCAAAGCTGAGCTTCAAACCCTGGATTCTTTCCTTCATCAAGATCTTACTTCTACTCCACAACATATCCTGTCTTCTCCACTGCCTCTGCCCCTCGGCTGCTGAAACCTTCATTCACACTTTTCTTCTTCTTGGACTCTCTCCAATATTCCTCATTCACAGTTTAGTCAGTTTTAGACTTAATTTCTCCAATGTTCTCCTCACTAGCCACCCATCCTCTACACTCCATAAACTCCAGCTACTTGCATCCTAAACCCACGCTAAGTTCTGCTCACCCATCACCTGTGCCCTTACTGAACCTGTACTAATTCCATGCATTAAATTTAAAATTCTTGTCCTCGCCTTCAAATCCCTCCGTTGACTCACTGCTTCACCTACTCTGCAACCATCGACAGTCTTGGAATCGTCTCCCGCACCCTTTGGTCTTTTGCGCATCCACTTCCTTCTGCCTAACCATTGGAGGCGGGGCCTTCAATCACCTTGGCCTAATTTTCCACAACCGCCTCCCTTAAACCCCTTTGCCTTTGTACTTATCGGCCCTTTTAAAAACATTCTCAACACATTTTTTGACCAAGCTTTCGGTCACTCTTCTTCAATGCATTGTGGTTCAGCATCTGCTTTTATATTTCTATTAGCAGTTTTCCCCACTCTTCCCTGTAAAATGCTACATGATAATTTCTATGTTAAAACATGATCTGTAAATACAATTGCTGGTAATTGCTGTGCTGTCTTTTGATTTTATGAACCTGAATATTTTAATAGCTTCCTGTTTATCTTCACAGTTCAAGGGTCCAGTGTTCCGGGTCAAATCCAAGTAAAAGGTAAGCAATTTTATTTTGTGCAATAATTAAATACCACGGCTTATGCATGTTACTGGACAAGTAATCCAGAGACCTGAATAAATAATCCAGAGAATGGGGGTTCAAATTTGAACAGCAATCCAGTTAGTCGCATTCCCCTGCTCTTTTTCCATATCTCTGCAATTTGTTCTCATTTAAATATTTATCCAATTCCTTCTAAGGCTACTATTTAATCTGTATGCACCACTGTATCGGGCAGCGCATTCCAAATCCTAACCACTCGGCGTTTTAAATTAAAAAAAAAAGTTTTTCCTCATGCCATTTCTGGTTCTTTTGCCAATCTTAGATCTGTGCCCTCTAGTTATTGACCCTTCAGCCACTAGAAACAGTTTCTCTCTTTACTTTATCTAAACCCTTTATAATTCTCATCAGCTCTATCAAATCTCCTCTTAGCTGTTTCTGCTCTAAGGAGAATAACCCCAGCTTCTCCAGTCTATCCACATAACTGTAATCCCTCATCCCTGGAACCATTCTAGTAAATCTCTTCTGTGCCCTCTCCAAAGCCTTCATGTCCTTCCTGAAGTGTGGTGCCCTCAATTAGACACAATACTCTAGCTGGGGCCGGACTAGCGTTGGTATACGTTTTGCTTAACTTCCTGGCTTTTGTACACTCTGCCTCTATTTTTAAAGCCCAGGATCCCATATGTTTTATTAACTGCTTTGTTAACCTGTCCTGTTGGGACGGGCTTCACTTGAACTGTGCTGGGACTATGGCCTAACGAATTGAATAACCCTGGCTGTAGAGAGGGGCTTTAAACTAAATAGTTGGGGGGAGGGTTCAGGTGAACAGAAATGCAAAAAGTCAGAAAGGAGAAGGCAATAGAGCAAGGTAGCGATGGGGGAAATGAAAATCAAAGTGTAACAAAGGGACAGAATGTATAAAAATAAGTGTATCAGAAAGTGGGGTCAATGCAGGGAAAAACGGTAGAAAGACAAAATTAAAAGCTCTATCTGAAAGCACGCAACATTCGTAATACGATAGATGAGCTCACACCACAAATAGACACAAATGGGTATGATCTGATAGCCATTACAGAGATGTGGTTGCAAGGAGACCATGGCTAGGAACTGAATATTCAAGGGTATTTGACTATTCTGAAGGATAGACAGAAAGGAAAAGGAGGTGGGGTAGCTCTGTTAATAAAGCATGAGATCAGTGCAGTCATGAGAAATGACATTGGCTCAGAAGATCAAGATGTAAAATCAGTGTGGTGGAGATAAGGAATAATAAGGGGATGAAGTCACTGGTGGGCATAGTCCAAAGGCCCCCGAACAGTAGCCACACTGTCGGACAGGGTATAAACCACAAAATAATGGAGGCTTGTAAAAAAGGTACGGCAATAATCATGGGCGATTTTAATCTTATTGATTGGCCAAATCAAATTGGCAATGGTAGCCTTGAGTAAGAGTTCATAGTGTAATCTGGATGGTTTCCTTGAACAGCACATTGTGGAACCAACCAGGGAGCAGGTTATCTTAGATCTAGTACTGTGTAATGAGAGCAGATTAATAAATGATCTCCTAGTAAAGGATCTTCTAGGAAAGAGTGATCATAGCATGGTTGAATTTCAAATTCAGTTGGAGGGTGAGAAAGTTGGGTCTCAAAGGTATGAAGGCAGAGTTGGCTAAACTAGACTGGGGAAAATAGATTAAAGTGTGGGATGGTTGATGAGCAGTGGCGGCAGACATTTAAGGAGATATTTCATAACTCTCAACAAAAATATATTCCAGGAGAAGGAAAGATTTTGAGAAGGGAGAACCATCTGTGGCTAACTAAGGAAGTAAAGGATGGTATCAAATTGAAAACAAAGGCATACAAAGTGGCCAAGACTAGTGAGAGGCCAGAGCATTGGGAATTTTTAAAAAACCAACAAAGGACAACTTTTTAAAAAAAAATGAGAGAGGGAGAAGATGGATTATGAGAGTAAACTACAAGAAATATAAAAACAGATAGTAAGAGCTTTTACAGGTATATAAAAAGGAAAAGAATAGCTAAAGTAAATGTTGGTCCCTTAGAGGATGAGACTAGGGAATTAATAATGGGGAACAAGGAAATGGCAGAGACTTTGAACAAATATTTTGTATCGGTCTTCACGGTAGACCTTCACCTCCCAATAGTGGATAATTAAGGAGCAATAGGGAGGGAAGAACTTGATACCGATGTGGAATTGGTACGGGTGGAGCTACGGAATAGCAAAGGGCAGAAAACGCTAGTGAGAGTTGTGTACAGACCACCAAACAGTAGTAGTGCGGTAGGGGACAGCATCAAACAAGAAATTAGGGATGCATGCAATAAAGGTACAGCAGTTATCATGGGTGACTTTAATTTACATATTGATTGGGCTAACCAAACTGGTAGCAATGCGGTGGAGGAGAATTTCCTGGAGTGTATTAGGGATGGTTTTCTAGACCAATATGTCGAGGAACCAACTAGAGAGCTGGCCATCCTAGACTGGGTGATGTGTAATGATAAAGGACTAATTAGCAATCTTGTGTGCGAGGCCCCTTGGGGAAGAGTGACCATAATATGGTAGAATTCTTTATTAAGATGGAGAGTGACACAGTTAATTCCAAGACTAGGGTCCTGAATTTAAGGAAAGGTAACTTCGATGGTATGAGACGTGAATTGGCAGAATAGACTGGCGAGTGATACTTAAAGGGTTGATAGGCAATGGCAAACATTTAAAGATCACATGGATGAACTTCAACAATTGTACATCCCTGTCTGGAGTAAAAATAAAACTCTGAAGGTGGCTCAACTGTGACTAACAAGGGAAATTAAGGATAGTGTTAAATCCAAGGAAGAGGCATATAAATTGGCCAGAAAAAGCATCAAACCTGAGGACTGGGTGAATTTTACAATACAGCAGAGGAGGACAAAGGGTTTAATTAGGAGAGAGAAAATAGAGTATGAGAGGAAGCTTGCTGGGAACATAAAAACTGACTGCAAAAGCTTCTATAGATATGTGAGGAGAAAAAGATTAGTGAAAACAAACGTAGGTCCCTTGCAGTCAGATTCAGGTGAATTTATAATGGGGAACAAAGAAATGGCGGACCAGTTAAACAAATACTTTGTGTCTTCCTTCGTGAAGACAGAACCAAATAACCTTCCGGAAATACTAGGGGACCAAGAGTCTAGTGAGAAGGAGGAACTGAAGGAAATCCTTATTGGGTGGGAAATTGTGTTAGGGAAATTGATGGGATTGAAGGCTGATAAATCCCAGAGTACTTAAGGAAGTAGCCCTAGAAATAGTGGATGCATTGGTGATCATTTTCTAACAGTCTATTGACTCTGGATCGGTTCCTATGGATTGGAGGGTAGTTAATGTAACACCACTTTTTAAGAAAGGAGGGAGAGAGAAAACGGGTAATTATAGACCAGTTAGCCTGACATCAGTAGTGGGGAAAATGTTGGAATCAATTATTAAAGATGAAATAGCAGCACATTTGGAAAGCAGTGATGGGATCGGTCCAAGTCAGCATGGATTTATGAAAGGGAAATCATGCTTGACAAATCTTCTATAATTTTTTCAGGATGTAACTAGTAGAATGGACAAGGGAGAACCAGTGGATGTGGTGTATTTGGACTTTCAAAAGGCTTTTGACAAGGTCCCACACAAGAGATTTGTGGGCAAAATTAAAGCACATGGTATTTGCGGTAATGTACTGACGTGGATAGAGAACTGGTTGGCAGACAGGAAGCAGAGAGTCGGGATAAATGAGTCTTTTTCAGAAAATGGAAGGCGGTGACTAGTGGGGTACCGCAGGGCTCAGTGCTGGGATCCCAGCTATTTACAATATACATTAATGGTTTGGATGAGGGAATTGAGTGTAATATCTCCAAGTTTGCAGATGACACTAAGCTGAGTGGCGGTGTGAGCTGTGAGGAGGATGCTAAAAGGCTGCAGGGGGACTTGGACAGGTTAGGTGAGTGGGCAAACGCGTGGCAGATGCAGTATAATGTGGATAAATGTGAGGTTATCCAATTTGGTGGCAAAAACACGAAGACAGAATATTATCTGAATGGCGGCAGATTAGGAAAAGGGGAGGTGCAACGAGACCTGGGTATCATGGTGCATCAGTCATTGAAAGTTGGCATGCAGGTACAGCAGGCAGTGCAGAAGACAAATGGTATGTTGGCCTTCATAGCTAGGAGATTCGCGTATAGGAGCAGGGAGATCTTACTGCAGTTGTACAGGGCCTTGGTGAAGCCTCACCTGGAATATTGTGTTCAGTTTTGGTCGTCTAATCTGAGAAAGGATGTTCTTGCTATTGAGGGAGTGCAGCAAATGTTCACCAGACTGATTCCTGGGATGGCAGGCCTGACATATGAGGAGAGACTGGATCGACTGGGCCTGTGTTCACTGGAGTTTAGAAGGATGAGAGGGGATCTCATAGAAACATATACAATTTTGGTGGGACTGGATAGGTTAGATGCAGGAAGAATGTTCCCGATGTTTGGGAAGTCCAGAACTAGGGGACATGGTCTTAAGGATAAGGGGTAATCCATTTAAGACTGAGATGAGGAGAAGCTTCTTCACTCTGAGTTGTTAACCTGTGGAATTCCCTGCCGCAGAGAGTTGTTGATGCCAGTTCATTGGATATATTCAAGCGGGAATTAAATATAACCCTTACAGCCAAAGGGATCAAGGGGTATGGAGAGAAAGCAGGAAAGGGGTACTGAGGTGAATGATCAGCCATGATCTTATTGAATGGTGGTGCAGGCTCGAAGGGCCGAATGGCCTACTCCTGCACCTATTTTCTATGTTTCTATGTTAATATAATCACTATCACTAAAGAAGAGGTGCTCAATAAAATAATGGGACTAAAGGCGGACAAGTCCCCTGGACCTGATGGCTTGCATCCTACGGTTTTAAAAGAAGTGGTTGCAGAGATCGAGGATGCATTGGTTGTAATCTACCAAAATTCTGGTGTGGTCCCAGCAGATTGGAAAACTGCAAATGTAATGCCCCTATTTATAAAAAAAAAAGGAGGCAGACAGAAAGCAGGAAACTATCGACCAGTTAGCCTAACATCTGTCGTTGGGAAAATGCTGGAGTCCATTATTAAGGAAGCAGTAGCAGGACATTTGGAAAAGCATGATGCAATCAAGCAGAGTAAACATGGTTTCATGAAAGGGAAATCATGTTTGACAAATTTGCTGGAGTTCTTTGAGGATGTAATGAGTAGGGTGGATAAGGGGGAACCAGTGGATGTGGTGTATTTGGATTTCCAGAAGGCATTTAATAAAGTGCCACATAAAAGGTTACTGCACAAGATAAAAGGTCACTGGGTTGAGAGTAATATATTAGCATGGATAGAGGATTGGCTAACTAACAGAAAACAGAGTCGGGATAAATGAGTTATTTTCCGGTGGCAAACAGTAACTATTGGGATGCCGCAGGGATCGGTGCTGAGGCCTCAACTATTTACAATCTATATTAATGACTTGGATGAAGAGACTGAGTGTAATGTAGCCAAGTTTGCTGATGATACAAAGATGGGCAGGAGAGCAAATTGTGAGGAGGACACAAGAAATAAGTGAGTGGGCAAAACTTTGGCAGATGGACTATAATGTGGGAAAATGTGAGGTTATCCAGTTTAGCAGAAAAAATAGAAAAGCACACTATAATTTAAATGGCGAAACATTGCAAAGTGCTGCAGTACAGAGGGACCTGGGGGTCCTTATGCATGAAACTCAAAAAGTTAGTATGCAGGTACAGCAAGTAATCATAAAGGCAAATGGAATGTTGGCCTTTATTGCAAGCGGGATAGAGTATAAAAGCAGAGAAGTCCTGCTACAACTATACAGGGTATTGGTATGGTCACACCTAGCGTACTGCGCACAATTTTCGTCTCCGTATTTAAGGAAAGAAACATTGGAGGCTGCTCAGAGAAGAGTCACTAGGTTGATTCCAGAGATGAGGGGGTTGACTTATGAAAGATAGGTTGAGTAGGTTTAGCCGATACTCATTGGAATTCAGAATAATGAGAGATGATCTTATCGAAACGTATAAGATAATGAGGGGGCTCAACAAGGTGGATGCAGAGAGGATATTTCCATTCATAGGAGAATCTAAAACTCGGGGACATAGTCTCAGAATATGGAGGCGCCCATTTAAACCTGAGATGAGGAGGAATTTCTTCTCTGAGGGTTGTAAATCTATGGAATTGTCTGCCCCAGAGAGCTGTTGAGGCTGGGTCATTGAATATATTTAAGGTGGAGATAGACAGATTTTTGAGTGATAAGGGAATAAAGGGTAATGGGGAGCGGGCAGGGAAGTGGAGCTGAGTCCATGATCGGATCAGCCATGATATTAAATGGCGGAACAGGCCTGAGGGGCCAAATGGTCTACTCCTTCTATTTCTTATGTTCTTACAACATTTGTAATCCTCCAGTCCTCTGACACCACCCCTGTATCTCAGGAGGAGTGGAGGTTTGTGGCCAGCACCTACACAATTTCTGCCCTTGCTTTCCTCAGCAACCAAGGATGCATCCCATCTGGACCGGGTGATTTAATTTACTTTAACTGCTGCCAGCATTTGTAGTACCTCTATCTATTTTTATTTCGTTCACTATCCTGACAACCTCCTTGTTTCATCAAAGCACATGGTATTGGGGGTAATGTGCAGACGTGGATGGAGAGCTGGTTGGCAGACAGGAAGCAGAGAGTCGGGATTAACGGGTCCTTTTCAAAATGGCAGGCAGTGGCTAATGGAGTGCCGCGGGGCTCAGTGCTGGGACCCCGGCTCTTTACAATGTATATTGGTGATTTGGATGATGGAGTTGAGTGTAGTATCTCCAAGTTTGCAGATGATGCTAAACTAGGTGGCAGTGTGAGCTGTGAGGAGGACGCTAAGAGGCTGCAGGGTGATTTGGACAGGTTAGGCGAGTGGGAAAATACATGGCAGATGCAGTATAATGTGGATAAATGTGAGGTTATCCACTCTGGGGGCAAAAATGCGAAAGCAGAATATTATCTGAATGGTGGCAGATTAGGAAAAGGAGAGGTGCAGCGAGACCTGGGTGTCATGGTTCATCAGTCATTGAAAGTTGGCAGGCGGTGAAAAAGGCAAATGGTATGTTGGCCTTCATAGCAAGGGGATTTGAGTATAGGAGCAGGGAAGTCTTACTGCAGTTGTACAGGGCCTTGGTGAGGCCCCACCTGGAATATTGTGTTCAGTTTTGGTCTCCTAATCTGAGGAAGGACGTTCTTGCTATTGAAGGAGTGCAGCTAAGGTTCACCAGACTGATTCCTGGGATGGCTGGACTGACGTATGAGGAGAGACTGGATCGACTGGGCCTGTATTCACTGGAGTTTAGAAAGATGAGAGGGGATCTCATAGAAACATATAAAATTCTGACGGGACTGGACAGGTTAGATACAGGAAGAATGTTCCCGATGTTGGGGAATTCCAGAACCAAGAGACACAGTCTAAGGATAAGGGATAAGCCATTTAGGACTGAGATGAGGAGAAACTTCTTCACTCAGAGAGTTGTTAACCTGTGGAATTCCCTACCGCAGAGAGTTGTTGATGCCAGTTCATTGGCTATATTCAAGATATGGCCCTTACGGCTAAAGGGATCAAGGGGTATGGAGGGAAAGCAGGAAAGGGGTACTGAAGGAATGATCAGCCATGATCTTATTGAATGGTGGTGCAGGCTCGAAGGACCGGATGGCCTACTCCTGCACCTATTTTCTCTTTCTATGTTTCTATCATAGGCAATCCCTCGGAATCGAGGAAGACTTGCTTCCACTCCTAATGTGAGTTCTTTGGTGGCTGAACAGTCCAACACGAGAGCCACGGACCCTGTCACAGGTGGGACTGATATTCATCGGGGGGTGGGGTGGCACTGATTTACCACACGCTCCTTCCGCTGCCTGCGCCTGACCTCTTCGAAAAACTCAAAGCCCTCCCGGATGAAGGAGCTCCGCATAGAGCAGTTGCTTCGGGAGTCCCGTGTCTGGCATGCAGACTAAGTGGCCTGCCCAGCGAAGCTGATCGAGTGTGGTTACTGCTTCAATGCTGAGGATGTTAGCCTGGGCGAGGACACTGATGTTGGTGCGTCTGTCGTCCCAGGGGATTTGCAGGATCTTGCGGAGACATTGTTGGTGCTATATCTCCAGCGACTTCATGTGTCTTCTGTAAGTCGTCCATGCCTCTGATCCATTCAGGAGGGCGAGTATTACTACAGCCCTGTAGACCATGAGCTTGGTAATAGGTTTGAGGGCCTGGTCTTTGAACACTTATTTTCCCCGGATGGCCGAAGGCTACACTGGCGCACTGGAGGCGATGTTGAATCTCCGCATCAATGTCTGCCTTTGTTGACAGGAGGCTCCCGAGGTATGGGAAGTGGTCCACGTAGTCGAGGGCCGCGCCGTAAATCTTGATGACTTGGCGGCAGTGCTATGCGGCGAGGACAGGCTGGTGGAGGACCTTTTTGTCTTGCGTAAGGCCCATGCTTTCATATGCCTCGGTGAATACATCGACTATATCCTGGAGTTCAGCCTCAGAATGTGCGCAGATGCAGGCGTCGTCCGCATACTGCAGTTCAACGACAGAGGTTTAGGTGGTCTTAGACCTGGTCTGGAGACGGTGTAGGTTAAACAGCTTCCCACTGGTTCTGTAGTTTAGTTCCACTCCAGCGGGTAGCTTGTTGACAGTGAGGTGGAGCATGGCAATGAGGAAGATTGAGAAAAGGGTTGGATTGATGACGCAGCCCTGTTTGACCCCGGTTCGGACATGGAATGGGTCTGTAGCGGATCCGCTGGTAAAGATCATGGCCTGCATGGATAATGGAAATTTAAGATGGCTGCTGGGGTGGCAGCTCTCTGAGGAGATTCCCTGAGAAAACAAACTTATAGGTAGAATCTTGAGCCATCCGACAACTTTCATTCTCAACCTCCTCCCCTCCCACTGTCTAAACTTTTCCTCCTCGTTTACTGTAGCTTTGGCAAAGTCCTCTTACTTGGTCAACACGGATGCAAAGTACTCTTGCCTTCTCCCTCCACCAATATATCTCAATTGTGATCCCTGATCGGTGCCACCACTCCTCTGACAACTCTTACTAGTTTATACCTATAGAAAAGCTTTGGATTCCCTTTTGCATTAGCCGCTAATCTATTCTCGTACTGTTTCTTTGCCCTTATTTCCTTTTTCACTCATCCTCTACTTTTTAAATTCAGCCTCATTTTCCCTTGTATTACCAAGCCGACAGCTGTCATATACGCCCCTTTTCTGTTTCATCCTACTCTCTTTTAATTTCTTCTTCATCCGGGGGGCTTTAGCTTAGGATGCCCTCCTTTCGCCCTTGTGAGAATGCACCTAGACTGTACCCAAACCATCTCCTCTTTAAAGGCTGCCCATTGTTCCATTACATTTCTGCCTGCCAATCTTTGACTCCAGTTTACCTGGGCCAGATCCCCCCCTCAATTCGCTGAAATTAGCCCTTCTCCAGCTAAGTATTTTTACTCTAGATTGCATTCTAATTGCATAACTAATCTAAACCGTATAATACTCTGATCCCCACTCTGACATACTCCATTTGACCACTTAATTCCCCAGGACTAGATCAAGCAATTCCTCCTTCCTCATTGGGCAGGAAACATACTGATCAAGAATGTTCTTCTGAACACACATCAGAAATTTCTCTCCCTCGCTACCTTTAACAAAATCACAGCCCCTTTCAATATTGAGGTAGTTAAAGTCTTCCATTATTATTACTATACAGTTCATGCACCTCTCAGTAATACACCAAGTAGCATAATAGCTGCTCTATTGTATCTTCATGCCTCAAGGACATACTCTCTCTTTTGCACTGTAATATTTTCCTCAATCAAGACTACTACCCCTCCTTTTTTTTCTTTCCTTCCATAACTTTCCTGATACAGTGTACCCAGGAATATTAAGCATCTAATCCTCCCATTTTTTAAGTCGGGTCTCCGTTATCGCCACTACACTAAGCTTCCACGTGGCTAAGAACACAATAATTAGGAGCAGGAGTAGGCCATATAGCCCCTGGAGCCTGCTCTATCATTCAATAAGATCATGGCTGATCTTTGACCTCAACTCCACTTTCCCACCCGATTTCCGTATCTCTTTATTCCCCTAGAATGCAAAAATCTATCTCTATCTCAGCCTTGAATATACTCAACAATTCAGCATCTACAGCCCTTTGGGGTAGAGAATTCACAACCCTTTGAGTGAAGAAGTTCCTCCTCATCTCAATCTTAAATGGCCAACCTCTTATCCTGAGACTGTACACCCCATTTCTAGACTCTCCAGCCAGGGGAAACAACCTCTCAGCACCTACCTTGTCAGCCCTGCTCAAAATTTTATGTTTCATTGAGGTCACACCTCATTCTTCTACACTGTAGAGAGTATAGACCCAATCTACTCAATCTCTCCTCATAGGACAATCCTCTCATCCGAGGAATCAATCTAGTGAACCTTTGTTGCACTGCCTCCAAGGTAAGTATATCCTTCCTTGGATAGGAAGACCAAAACTCTGCACAGTACTCCAGGTGTGGTCTTACCAAACCCCTGTACAATTGTAGCAAGACTTCCTTACTCTTGTACTCCAACACCCTTGCAATAAAGCCCACTATGCCATTTGCCTTTCTAATTGCTTGCTGTACCTGCATGCTAAGTCTGTGTTTCCTGTACAAACACACCTAAATCTCTCTAAACACCAATATTTAATTGTTTCTCACCTTTTTAAAAAAAAATATATTCTGTTTTTCTGTTCTTCCTACCAAACTGAATAGTCTCAAATTTCCCCACATTATATTCCATCTGCCTGAATACTTATTGCCCACTGACTTAACCTGTCTATAGCCCTTTGACCTCCTCACAGTTTACACCTATCTTTGTATCGTCAGCAAACTTGGGTACATTACACTCGGTCCCTTCATCTAAGTCAATACTATAAATTGTAAATAGCTGAGGCTCAAGCACTGATCCTTGCAGCACCCCACTAGTTACAGGCTGCCAACCTGAAAATGACCCATTTATCCCACCTCTCTGTTTACTGTCCGTTAACCAATCGTCTAGCTGTGCTAATATATTACCCCCAACATTATGAGCCCTTATCTTGTGAAACAATCTCTTATGTGGTACTTTATCGAATGACCTTTGGAAATCCAAATATATTATATTCACTGGTTCTCCTTTTATCTCCCTTGCTAATGACATCCTCAATAAACTCTAATAAATTTCTTAAACATGATTTCCATTTCATAAAGCCATGTTGACTGTCCAATCATATTATAATTTTCTAAATGCCCTGTTTCCACTTGTTTAATAATGGATTCCAGCATTTACCCGACAGCGTATGTCAGGCTAATTGACCTTTGGTTCCCTGTTTTCTCTCTCCCTCCTTTCTTGAATAACAGGGTTACAATTGCTACCTTCCAATCCACTGAGACAGTTCTGGAATCAACAGAATTTTGGAAAATCACAACCAATGCATCCACTTTCTTTGCAGCCACCTCTTTTAGAACCTTGGTGTGTTGGCTTTTTAGTCCCCTTTGTTTCTCGAGTACTTTTTCGCCACTAATATTAATTACTTTAAGTTCCTCACTCTTATTAGCCCCTTGGTTCCCCGCTATTTTTGGTCTGCTTTTTTTTTGTCTTCTATTGTGAAGACAGATAAAAAAATATTTGTTTAAAGCCTCTGCCATTTCCTTATTCCCCATTTATACTTTCTCCTGTCGTGGTCACTAAGGGATCAATGCTTAGTTTTGCTACTCTCGTCCTTTTTACATACTAGTGGAAGCTCTTAAAATCTGTTTTCATATGTCTTGCTAGTTTGTAGGCTCTTCAACGCTAGCTATACTGTTCTATTTTCTTCCTTTTTATCAATATTTTGGTCATCCTTTGCTGGTTTATGAAGCTCTTCCCAATCCTCAGGCTAACTACCATTCTTCACAACATTTTAAGCCTCTTTAATCTAATACTATCCTTCACTTTAGTTAGCCACCTTTCCAGTGGATTTTTTATTCGCAATGGAATGTATATTCGTTGCGAATTTTAAAATATTTCTTTAAATATTTGCCGCTGCTTATCTATTGTCATCCCTTTTAATGTAATGTCCCAATCTACCTTTGCCAACTTACACCTCATATCTATTTAATTGGCTTTATTTAAGTTTAAGACTTTCATTATGGACTTAAATATTTCACACTCAAATTCAATGTGAAATTCATAAGAACATAAGAAATAGAAGCAGGAGTAGGCAATACGGCCCCTTGAGCCTGCTCCGCCATTTAATACGGTCATGGCTGATCCAATCATGGACTCGGGTCCACTTCCCTGCCTGCTCCCTTATCGGTTAAGAAGCTGTCTATCTCTGTCTTAAATTTATTCAACGTCCCGGCTTCCACAGCTCTCTGAGGCAGTGAATTCCACAGATTTACAACCCTCAGAGAAGAAATTCCTCCTCATCTCAGTTTTAAATGGGCAGCCCCTTATTCTAAGATTATGCCCCCAAGTTCTAGTCTACCCTATCAGTGGAAACATCCTCTCTCTGCATCTACCTTGTCAAGCCCCCTCAATCTTATGTTTCAATAAAGTCACCTCTCATTCTTCTGAATTCCAATGAGTAGAGGTCCAACCTACTCGACCTTTCCTCATAAGTCAACCCCCTCATTTCCAGAATCCACCTAATGAACCTTCTCTGAACTGCCTCCCAAAGCAAGTATATCCATTCGTAAATATGGAAACCAAAACTGTACGCAGTATTCCAGGTGTGGCCTCACCAATACCCTGTATAACTATAGCAAGAATTTCCTGCTTTTATACTCCATCCCCTTTGCAGTAAAGGTCAAGATTCCATTGGCCTTCCTGATCACTTGCTGTACCTGCATACTAACCTTTTGTGTTTCATGCACAAGTGCCCCCAAGTCCTGCTGTACTGCAGCACTTTGCAATTTTTCCCCATTTAAATAATAGCTTGCTCTTTGTTTTTTTTCTGTCAAAGTGCATGACCTCACACTTTCCAACATTATACTCCATCTGCCAAATTTTCGCCCACTCACTTAGCCTGTCTATATCCTTTTGCAGATTTTTTGAGTCCTCCTCACACATTGCTTTTCCTCCCATCTTTGTATCATCAGCAAACTTGGCTATGTTACACTCAGTCCCTCCTTCCAAGTCATTAATATAGATTGTAAATAGTTGGGGTCCTACCCCCTCACGCTCATTTCTCATTCTACCTGTCTTTTCGGAGCGTCAGGTGCTCTCGAATATTTAGTTCCCAACCTTGGTCACCTTGTAATCACGTCTCTGTAATGGTTATTCGATCAAACCCATGTATTTTGTGCCACTAATTCTTCTATCTTGTTACAAATGCTTTGTGTTTTAAGATAGAGCTTTTAAAATTTTAACGTTTTAACCATTATTCCCTGCTTTCACCTTATTCGTTGATGCACTATTACCGTTAAACTCTCTGACCCTTTCTGTCACACTCTGCCTATCTTTACCCAAATCGCCACACTGTTCTGTTACCTTTTAGATGTCTAAATTTCCCCCCCACCTGAACCCTCCCAACCCCCTTTAGTTTAAAACCCTATGTACTTGTTCAATTTGCAGGACACTGGTCCCAGTTAGGTGCAAGTGATGCCCACCCCAACGGAACAGCCCCCTCTTTCCCCAGCATCATGAATCGAAACCCTTTCCTCTCACACCAGTCTCTGAGCCATGCATTTAACTCTGATTTGCGTGTCCCTATGCCAATTTGCATGTGGCTCAAGTAACAATCCAGAGATTATTACATGAGGTTATGCATTTTAATTTGGAGCCTAGCTCCTTAAACTCTCAGCAGGAGCTCATTCCTAGTTGTGGTTGTTTCCTACATGGGCCACGGCAACTGGGTCCTCCCCCTCCCAGTTTGCCAGCTATGGCTCAGTGGATAGCACACTTGCCAGACCACCGCTTAATCTGATGTGTCATTGACATCAACATAGCCCCAAAGCAGGTGGAGCAGCAGAAGCAGTCCTGCAAAAAAGTCAATGCCAGGGCACTTAAAGACCCAGCTAAGAGAACCCTATGCAGTCAGCGTCTCAGCTAACCTGGCGTGCCTTGATGACCCCGAGACGCAGAATGCCACAGCGCTTGGTCTGCCCTCCAGGCCTATATAACCAGTGTCTGCAAAGAGACGCTCGGGCACTCAACCAGGAAACGCCAGGATTGGTTTGATGAGAATGATCAGTAGATCCATGGACTAATAGATTGCAAGCGCAGGGCATTTTTGAGCCTTAAACAACAACCCACCCCGGGAGCAGCAAAGCAGCATTACAGACAGCTCAAGGCTGAGGTCCAACAAAAAACCCGGGACCTAAAGAAAAGGTGGTGGATGGAGAAAGCACAGGAGATACAGTAGCTGGCCGACAGCCATGATGTGCGAGGATTCTTCATTGTAGCCAAGGCCACCTGCGGTCAAAACACCCAAGGCCCCACCCCGCTGCTGGCCAAGAACGGGGAAACGCTCATCAAGGACACCGAGGCCTCGGCCCGCTGGAAGGAGCACTTCGAAGATCTCCTCAATCGAGACTCTGCCTTTGACTCGAGTGTCCTTGACTCCATCCCTCAGCATGCTACCTGCCATCACCTCAGTAAAACCCCAACACTGCATGAGGTAGAAAAAGCCATAAGACAGCTTAAGAACAACAAGGCTATGGGTGTGAACGGAATTCCTGCTGAGGCACTGAAGTATGGTGGAGAGGCACTACTGGTGCAAATACATGACCTCATCTCTCTCATCTGGAGGGAGGAGAGCATGCCGGAGATCTCAGATGCAGTATTGTGACCACCTTTAAAAAAAGAGGACAAGTCCGACTGCGGCAACTACAGAGGAATCTCCCTGTTATCAGCCACTGGAAAAGTCGTCGCTAGAGTCCTCCTCAACCGTCTTCTCCCTGTGGCCGAGGAGCTCCTCCCGGAGTCACGGTGCGGATTTCGTCCCCTATGGCGCACAACGGACATGATTTTTACAGCTCAGCTGCAGGAAAAATGCAGGGAACAGCACCAGCCCTTGTACATGGCCACCTTCGACCTTACAAAGGCCTTTGACACTGTCAACCGCGAGGGTCTATGGAGTGTTGTCCTCCGTTTCGGATGCCCTCAAAAGTTCGTCACCATCCTCCGTCTGCTCCACGACGACATGCAGGCCGTGATCCTTACCAACGGATCCATTACAGATCCAATCCATGTCCTGACTGGGGTCAAACAGGGCTGCGTCATCACCCCAACCCTCTTCTCAATCTTCCTCGCTGCCATGCTCCACCTCACAGTCAACAAGCTCCCTGTTGACTGTGAAGTGGAACTAAACTACAGAACTATTGGGAACCTGTTCAACCTTCGCCGTATCCAGGCCAGGTCCAAGACCACCCTAACCTCTGTCGTCGAGCTACAGTACGCCGACAACGCCTGCGTCTGCGCACATACAGAGGCTGAACTCCAGGACATAGTCGACGTATTTACTGAGGCGTACGAAAGCATAGGCCTTATGCTAAACATCCGTAAGACACGGGTCCTCCACCAGCCTGTCCTCGTTGCATAGCATTGTCCCCCAGTCATCAAGATCCACGGTGCGGCCCTGGACAACGTGGACCATTTCCCATACCTCGGGAGCCTCTTATCAACAAGAACAGACATTGACGACGAGATTCAACACCGCCTCCAGTGCGCCACTGCAGTCTTCGGACGCCTGAGGAAAAGAGTGTTTGAAGACCAAGCCCTCAAAACTGCCACCAAGCTCATGATCTACAGGGCTGTAGTAATACCCGCCCTCCTGTATGGCTGAGACATGGACCATGTACAGTAGACACCTCAAGTCGCACCAACGATGCCGCCGCAAGATCCTACAAATCCCCTGGGAGGACAGACGCACCAACATTAGCGTCCTCGACCTGGCCAACCTCCCCAGCATTGAAGCACTGACCACCCTTGATCAGCTCTGCTGGGCAGGCCACATTGTTCGCATGCCAGACACGAGACTCCTAAAGAAAACGCTCTACTCGGAACTCCTTCACGGCAAACGAACCAAAGGGGGGCAGAGGAAATGTTACAGGGACATCCTGAAAGCCTTCCTGAAAAAATGCAACATCTCCACTGACGCCTGGGAGTCCCTGGCCAAAGACCACCCTAAGTAGAGGAAGTGCATCTGGGAGGGCGCCGAGCACCTCGAGTCTCATCGCCGAGAGCATATAGAAATCAAGCGCAGGCAGTGTAGAGAGTGTGCGGCAAGCCTGTCCCAATCACCCTTTCCCTCAACGACTATCTGTCCCACCTGTGACAGGGACTGTGGTTCTCGTATTGGACTGTTCAGCCACCTAAGGACTAATTTTCAAGAGTGGAAGCAAATATTCCTCGATTCCGGGGGACTGCCTAATGATGATGATGATAATGACACTTGCCTCTGAATCAGAAGGTTGTGGGTTCAAGTCCCACTCCAGGAACTTGAGCACATAAATCTAAGCTGACACTCCAGTGCAGTACTGAGGGAGTGCTGCACTGTCGGAGGTGCTGTCTTTTGGATGAAACGTTAAACTGAGGCCTCGTCTGCGTTCTCAGCTGGACATAAAAGATTGCATGGCACTATTTTGAAGAAGAGCAGGGGAGTTTTCCACTCAGTCCTGGCCAATATTTATCCCTCAATCAATATCACTAAAAGCAGATTATCTGGTCATTATCACATTGCTGTGTGCAAATTGTCTTCCGTGTTTCCCACATTACAACAGTGACTACACTTCAAAAATAATTGGCTGTAAAGCGCTTTGAGGCATCCAGTGGTTGTGAAAGGTGCTATATAACTGCAAGTCTTTTCTTTTTCCCACTCCAAATTCTTCTCCAGCCGCTAGGAGATATCCTTAACGCTGGCAGCGGGCAGGCAACACGGCCTTTGGAACTCCCGGTCGCGGCTGCAGAGAACAGTATCTATCCCATTGACCTATATAGTCCCCTACCAACATTCCTTTTCATTTCCTCCCACTTGATTGGCCTCCTGTACCATGGTGCCATGGTCAGTTTGCTCATCCACCCTGCAGGCTCTGCCCTCATCCAAACAGGCAGCAAAAACTTCATACCTGTTTGATAAGGGCATAGACCAAGGCTCCTCCAGCCCTGCACATGGGGTCACCTTAAATGGCTGAGTTGCAGTCACGCCATCCTGTCCCTGACCTCTAACCAGACCTGTACCACTACCTAACCTAAAGGGTGAGACTGCCTCCTGAATCAGTGTCCAGGTAATTTTCCCCGTATCTGATGCCCCACAATGTCTGCAGCTTGGACTGCAGCTCAACAACTCTGAGCTGAAGTTCCTCGAAATGCAGACACTTTGTGGAAACGTGGCTGTCCACAAACTCCCACATGCTGTAGTTGTGTCACACAACCTGAACTGCCATCCTTTTATAACCTTGATTATTTAATTATTTAATTAATTACAGTTTATGTATTCCCTCCAAATTCCCAACTTTAACACTCTGTTTAGAGCACTCGGTTTAAAACCACTGTGTCAGCAGATACTGGTTACTGGTGATTTGCATCTGCAGCTCATCAACCTTATTGACCACACTTCTTGCATTTGCACACATGCATTCAAACTTAACTTAGATCTTTTTTCAATTTTCTATGATTCTACCTAAATCTGTATTATTTCTAAGTCTAAATGACACCCCCCCCCAGGTCCTCTGCAACTTGTTTCTAATTTTTAATACTACATCTTCGTGCCCAACCCCCTGTCAAATTAGATTAGACCCTCCCCTGGTTGGTTGGACAACTGTAATGGCCGCTGTCTTCTAGTGGGAGTTCAGGCCTGAGGCTTGGTTGAGCTGGCAACTATCATGGCATCTGTGTCTTGATTTTGTGTAGAATATAATTGGTGAATTAGAAAATTCAGAAAGTGGACCTTTTTGGTAGAATGTGGTCATTTTTATGGAATGTGGTGATGTAAGCTATTTCATAGAAATTAACCAATTTGGTAGGAGAACAGGCACTGGAAGCATTGAACTGAAGCGTATAAGACACAAATATTGTAAAGATTATTTAAATATTTGAATAGTATGTGAAGTATTGTCAGTGATATGTGAATGCTTAACATACATGTATCAAAATTCTCTGATGCTTCCATTAAAAGAGGAGAGGATTTGATGATGTCTACAACAGTAATTTCTAGCCTATACTACTTGGTAATTAGACAATGAGTGGTTTTAACCCTGTGAATGAATATGTATTTGGGATTATGGGATCCAATTTTGGCCATGACTTGCTCCAATTTTTTTGGAGTAAGTTGGTATTTCTGGTGTAAATTTAAAAAAAAAACTCCCATTTTCCCCAATCAACTTGCTCCAGAGTAACCCGGTTAGGTACGATTTTTTTTTAGTTCAGGTTTTTTTTTCAAAAGGTGGCGTTCCTAGCCACTTATGCCAGTTTTGGCCATTTAGGCAATTCTGGCCAGCTAAAAGTTACTCCAAATCCACTTAGGTCAGCGTATGTAGCCAGCTCCGAAAAACCTTGCGGACAGTTAAGAAATCGGCGCAGATAAGTAAATAAGGACTTGCATCCAAGCATCAAACATTGCAAATAAAAGTTGAAATAACTCAATTAAAAATAAAGAACTCCGGTAAACAATTGAATTGAACTCGGCCAGGAAAGGCAGCAGGCCGGCCTGTACGAGAGGGCATTCGGCCTGGGAAAGGGACAACCGGCAAAGATGCATCGGGAGGCTGAAGGAATGTGGAGGTGGAGAGGCTGGGCTGGCAGGGGATTGGGGGGGCGGGGGGAAGGGGGGAAAAGAGGCTGGGCTGGGCAGAAACGCGGCAAAGTATCGGGAGGCTGAAGAGAAGGGTGCGGGGTGGAGGGTGGCGGGAGAGGCTGGGCTTGGCAGAAACGCGGTAAAATAACAGCAGCCCAATTCTACTGCGCATGCGCAATTATGGCAATCCCGATCCTACTGCCCATGTCCAGTGTCCCGGCACTGTTTCCAGCGCAGGATGCTGGCTCCACCCACAGACCCAGTCGCCACATCACGCTAGAAGACCCGGGACAGCGGCCAAAACTGGCCCAAAGATTTTTGCCGCACTTCTACGCGTGGAAAACTGGCGCACCTCTGGCAAGTACGCCAGAAATCTCTAGTGGCCAAAATTGAGCCCTATCTTCCCACAAATCCAGGGGCTGTTGACAATTAAATTTTTATTCATGGTCATACAGTAGAGCTCAGCAAATATGTACAATGAAAATATTTGGATGAAATTATTTTTGAATTAAATGAAGCTTAATTCATAAATGATTGTTTCCGAGATGCAATGACTCGAGAGGTGTGTATTTAGCTCCTTTTTTTAGAAAAAAATAGCATGACAGTATTAAATATAGTAAGCTGTACCAAAATGTAGAAGACACAAAATAAAAGCTAATAACTTTGAGTTCTTTATGCAATGAGTCTCTGAGACTACAATGGAACATTGTAATTGAATAGCTACTGAGATGCTGTGAATGCTGACGAGATAGAATCTCATAATTCAGTACAAGCTGTAAAGTGCAAAGCTTTTTTTTGTTCTTCCTCATTGTTTATTCAATTATATAATTTAGCCGTGATATTTTTAAAAAGCAAAGTTTTTTTTCTCAAGATCCACACCATGTTAGATATTTTTGTCTGCAGCTTGTTCAAGTTATGAAAATTGTGGGTCCACTTACATTCAAAATAATTTAAATAATCATTGGTGTATTGGTGCTGAAATGAGCCCTGTCTTAAGCTCAAGATATTCATCCATACTGTTGATATGACAGGAGCCATATACATCATGAGTTTCATTGATTGCATTATGGGTAATAACTTTGGACTGGCCTGGGAGACTATCTGTAGCTGCTAACCCCAAGAAACTACTCTGCTGGATGAATATATTCAAGAGGATGAGACCAGCTCTTCAAGGCCACTTGCCAGAATTTGATTCTGATGACTTCACTCTTGGGCTATACTGCATGTTATGTGTCACTGAGATCAAAATATTTTGCATTAATGCAAGATATGTAATATAACAGGATCTATTAGGGAACATACATTCTAAGGATTTAAGGATTCTTGTTGACCGATGGTGATAGATTTATAGTATATATAAAAGTAGAATACCGCAGATGCTGGAAATCTGAAATAAAAACAGAAAATGCTGGAAATACTCAGCAGGTCAGGCAGTATCTGTGGAAAGAGAAACAGAGTTAATGTTTCAGGTCGATGACCCTTCGTCAGAATGATTTATGGTTACAGATGTGTGATAGGTTACACTAACGTAAAATGCAATAATCTAATCTTTTGAAATTTGACAGCATTTTGCACTATATCCATATTTGAGTCCAGTGTTTCCAAGACTAAGTGTACAAAGGATAACGTGTGGTTCTACTTCATTAGCAGGAGTGTGTGTGTGTGTGTGTGTGTGTGTGTGCGCAATTTATTGAATGCTAATTCTCTTCCCCAATGTTTTTCAGTTAAAGCTATTTTGAAGAAACGAGATTATGGGTTAACATACACTCAAAATAATTTCATCACTGGTATGCGAGCACTGAATGAGTTCTGTCTAAAACCCAGGTATGCAGCAGTATTGCTAAGAAATTAGGATGTTGTGATTTTTATATTTTAAATTAGTGATGCAAAATTTTAGAACATAAAAGATAATCCAAATACACTGATTATGTACATTCTGGCTAATTATCCTTTTTTGTGGAGAAGAGAAATTGCAGCATACAAATTAAGAACCTGATCTGTGAATTCAGCTGTACAAAGATCTCATTAATGAGAACTGAATTGAGAACATGGGGCTATGTATTAACTCGGGATGGTCCATAGATTCAGCCATTATGGATGCTAATATCCTGTTCTAAAAGGACTCTGATAACGTGAAATTCTGTATCAAGGGAACCTTTCTTTTCACCTGATTGAGCACTGTGTTTATATATTTGGCCTGCTGTGAAACACCCTAGTGCAATTGCTAATGCTGTGGTCTGCTGTCAGCATGTAGCACATCCAAAGGTGATGTCACTTTTATTTTTGGCTATTTTCTGCTGCTCAGCAGTTTCAGGCTTTAGGCCCAGGCTCAAGCCTTAACTCCTCCATGGCACCACATGGTGTAGTTCTAACATGCTGTACTGAAATTCTGTCCATAATAATTCTTTTTAATAAACGTCTGACTTTCTCACTTTGTCTACAGTGACCTGGAGCAGTTAAGGAAGATTAGACGACGAAGTCCTCATGATGATACGGCAGCTTTTACTGTATATTTAAGATCTGACACAGAAGCCAAGTGGGTATAGATCATTTTTAATCTTGCACTAAGGGAGTTTAAGCATCTATTAACTTTTATTTCTGTACTCAATTCTGATACTGAGATCCTTTGCACTATTATGTTAGTTCCAGGTAAGTTTCATCATACAAAAACATAGAAAACAAGAGAGCCGAGTTTAGGAACCGAATGGAGTGGGGATTGAATGTGTGGCCACCTGCTCCATGGTACTGAATGTTAATGCTCCAATACTCTGTGAACTATTTCAGTTTAACTGCCAAATGGAGTAATCTGACTTTTTTTTGCCTGCAGTGACATTTCCCCTTTCCCCTACTCACACTTTCTATAATATTTTCTTCCTCTTCTATTTTCCCGTACTAACGTGCTGTACCAGCAGTTAGAAAAAATTGGAAATCACCAAAAATATGTTGAGATTAAATCTAGCTTCCTCTGTTAAATACATTAACCTGAGTGTAGTATAATATAATAGACCTTAATATGCACTTTGTAAATTAGTTTATAGTTTTGTAAAATAAACATTTTTTGTGTAAAATTCAAAGTAATGCTTTCCCGATGGATTTTGCAGAATGTCAATCGTATGTGAAAAAGTAGGGCATTCTGACTTTGTATATCTATTCAGAAATTCTAAGAACATAAACATCCAGAGCAAGGAAAGATTATTCAATACCTCAAGCCTGTTCCATCTAGAGTCCATATATGATTGTTCTACCATGGTGAGGGTTGGAAGGGGAAAATCCACACACTAAGTCAAAAAATGTGAGAAAAAGACCAGCAGGACACATGGCTAAGGTGGGGACAGTTATCCAATTAATAGTTCTGTACACAAATGCATGTAGCATAAGATCTAAAATAAGTGGAAGTACAAATTCAGCTTAAAGGGTATGGTCAGTCATAGACAGTCCCTCGGAATCGAGGAAGACTTGCTTCCACTCTCAAAATAAGTCCTTAGGTGGCTGAACAGTCCAATACGAGAACAACAGTCCCTGTCACAGGCGGGACAGATTGTCATTGAGAGAAAGGGTGGGTGAGACTGGTTTGCCGCACGCTCGTTCCGCTGCCTGCGCTTGATTTCTGCATGCTCACGGCGATGAGACTCGAGGTGCTCACCGCCCTCCTGGATGTACTTCCTCCACTTAGGGTGGTCTTTGGCCAGGGACTCCCAGATGTCAGTGGGGATGTTGCACTTTATCAGGGAGGCTTTGAGGGCGTCCTTGTAACATTTCCTTTGCCCACCTTTGACTCTTTTGCCGTGAAGAAGTTCCGAGTAGAGCGTTTGCTTTGGGAGCCTTGTGTCTGGCATGCGAACGATGTGGCCTTCCCAGCGGAGCTGATCAAATGTGGTCAGTGCTTCAATGCTGGCGCTGTTGGCCTGGTCGAGGATGCTAACATTGGTGCATCTGTCCTCCCAGGGGCTTTGTAGGATATTGCAGAGACAGCGTTGGTGGTATTTCTCCAGCGACTTGAGGTGTCGACTGTACATGGTCCATGTCTCTGAGCCATAGAGGAGGGCGGGTATTACATAGAAACATAGAAAATAGGTGCAGGAATAGGCCATTCGGCCCTTCGAGCCTGCACCACCATTCAATAAGATCATGGCTGATCATTCACCTGAGTACCCCTTTCCTGCTTTCTCTCCATATCCCTTGATCCCTTTAGCCGTAAGGGCCATATCTAACTCCCTCTTGAATATATCCAACGAACTGGCATCAACAACTCTCTGCGGTAGGGAATTCCACAGGTTAACAACTCTGAGTGAAGAAGTTTCTCCTCATCTCAGCCCTAAATGGCTTACCCCTTATCCTTAGATTGTGTCCCCTGGTTCTGGACTTCCCCAACATCGGGAACATTCTTCCTGCATCTAACTTGTCCAGACCCGTCAGAATTTTATGTTTCTATGAGATCCCCTCTTATCCCCTCTAAACTCCAGTGAATACAGGCCCAGTCGATCCAGTCTCTCCTCATATGTCAGTCCTGCCATCCCGGGAATCAGTCTGGTGAACCTTCGCTGTAATCGCTCAATAGCAAGAATGTCCTTCCTCAGATTAGGAGACCAAAACTGAACACACTATTCCAGGTGAGGCCTCACCAAGGCCCCGTACAACTGCAATAAGACCTCCCTGCTCCTATATGTGATTCTCCTAGCTATGAAAGCCAACATACCATTTGCCTTCTGCACTGCCTGCTGCACCTGTATGCCAACTTTCAATGACTGATGTACCATGATACCCAGGTCTCGTTGCACCTCCCCTTTTCCTAATCTGCCGCCATTCAGATAATAATCTGCCATCGTGTTTTTGCCACGAAAGTGGATAACCTCCCATTTATCCACATTACACTGCATCTGCCATGCATTTGCCCACTCACGTAACCTGTCCAAGTCACCCTGCAGCCTCTTAGCATCCTGCTCACAGCTCACAGCTCTCACCGCCACCCAGCTTAGTGTCATCTGCAAACTTGGAGATATTACACTCATCTAAATCATTAATGTACATTGTAAATAGTTGGGGTCCCATCACTGAGCCCTCCGGCACCCCACTAGTCACTGCCTGCCATTCTGAAAAGGATCCGTTTATCCCGACTCTCCGCTTTCTGTCTGCTAACCAGTTCTCTATCCACGTCAGTACATTATCCCCAATATCATGTTCTTTAACTTTGCACACCAATCTCTTGTGTGGGACCTTGTCAAAGCCTTTTGAAAGTCCAAATACACCACAACCACTGGTTCTCCCTTGTCCACTCTACCAGTTACATCCTCAAAAAATTCCAGAAGATTTGTCAAGCATGATTTCCCTTTCATAAATCCATGCTGACTTGGACCGATCCTGTCACTGCTTTCCAAATGTGCTGCTATTTCATCTTTAATAATTGATTCCAACAGCTTCCCCACTACTGATGTCAGGTCTATAATTACCCGTTTTCTCTCTCCCTCCTTTTTTAAAAAGTGGCGTTACATTAACTACCCTCCAATCCATAGGAACCGATCCAGAGTCAGGCTAACTGGTCTATAATTCCCTGTTTCCTCTTTTTTTTTTAAAGTGGGGTTACATTAGCTACCCTCCAGTCCATAGGAACTGATCCAGAGTCGATAGACTGTTGGAAAATGATCACCAATGCATCCACTATTTCTAGGGCCACTTCATTAAGTACTCTGGGATGCAGACTATCAGGCCCTGGGATTTATCGGCCTTCAATCCCATCAATTTCCCTTACACAATTTCCCACCTAATAGGATTTCCTTCAGTTCCTCCTTCTCTCTAGACCCTCGATCCCCTAGTATTTCCGAAGGTTATTTGTGTCTTCCTTCGTGAAGACAGAACCAAAATATTTGTTCAACTGGTCTGTCATTTCTTTGTTCGCCATTATAAATACACCTGAATCTGACTGCAAGGGACCTACATTTGTCTTCGCTAATCTTTTTCTCTTCATATATCTATAGAAGCTTTTGCAGTCAGTTTTTATGTTCCCAGCAAGCTTCCTCTTATACTCTCTCTTCCCCTCCTAATTAAACCCTCTGACCTCTGATGAATTCTAAATTTCTCCCAGTCCTCAGGTTTGCTGCTTTTTCTGGCCAATTTATATGCCTCTTCCTTGGATTTAACACTATCCTTAATTTCCCTTGTTAGCCACGGTGGAGCCACCTTCACCGTTTTATTTTTACTCCAGACAGGGATGTACAATTGTTGAAGTTCATCCATGTGATCTTTAAATGTTTGCCATTGCCTATCAACCCTTTAAGTATCACTCGCCAGTCTATTCTAGCCAATTCACGTCTCATACCATCGAAGTTACCTTTCCTTAAGTTCAGGACCCTAGTCTCTGAATTAACTGTGTCACTCACAATTCTTTATTAAGATGGAACCATATTATGGTCACTCTTCCCCAAGGGGCCTCGCACAACAAGATTGCTAATTAGTCCTTTATCATTACACATCACCCAGTCTAGGATGGCCAGCTCCTCTAGTTGGTTCCTCGACATATTGGTCTGGAAAACCATCCCTAATACGCTCCAGGAAATCCTCCTTCACCGTATTGCTACCAGTTTGGTTAGCCCAATCTATATTTAGATTAAAGTCGCCCATGATAACTGCTGTACCTTTATTGCACGCATCCCTAATTTCTTGTTTGATGCTGTCCCCAACTTCACTACTACTGTTTGGTGGTCTGTACACAACTCCCACTAGCGTTTTCTGCCCTTTGCTATTCCGCAGCTCCACCCATACCGATTCCACATCATCCAAGCTAATGTCCTTCCTTACAATTGCGTTCATTTCCTCAACGTAACCAGCAACGCTACCCCACCTCCTCTTCCTTTCTGTCTATCCTTCCTGAGTGTTGAATACCCCTGGCTGTTGAGTTCCCAGCCTTGGTCATCCTGGAGCCATGTCTCCATGATGCCAATTATATCATATTCATTAATTGCTGCCTGTGCTGTTAATTCGTCCACCTTATTACAAATACTCCTTGCATTGAGGCACAGAGCCTTCAGGCTTGTCTTTTTAACAAACTTTCCCCTTGAGAATTTTGCTGTAATGTGGCCCTTTTTGACTTTTGCTTTGGGTTTCTCTGCCCTCCACTTTTACTTTTCTTCTTTCTATCTTTTGCTTCTGCCTCCATTCTACTTCCCTCTGACTCCCTGCATAGGTTCCCATCCCCCTGTCACATTAGTTTAACCTCTCCCCAACAGCACTAGCAAACACTCCCCCTAGGACATTGGTCCGGTCCTGCCCAGGAGCAGGCCGCCCAGTTTGTACTGGTCCCACCTCCCCCAGAACCAGTTCCAATGTCCCAGGAATTTGAATCCCTCCCTTCTGCACCACTTCTCAAGCCACGTATTCATCTGAGCTATCCTGCAATTCCTACTCTGACTAGCACATGGCACTGGTAGCAATCCTGAGATTACTACCTTTTTGAGGTCCTACTTTTTAATTTAACTCCTAGCTTCCTAAATTCATCCCGTTTTTTTACCTATATGCACCACGACAACTGGCTGTTCACCTTCCCCCTCCAAAATGTCCTGCAGTCGCTCAGAGACATCCTTGACCCTTGCACCAGGGAGGCAACATACCATCCTGGAGTCTCTACAGCCCTATAGACCATGAGCTTAGTGGCAATTTTGTGGGCCTGCTCTTCAAACACTCTAACCTCAGGTGGCTGAAGGCGGCGCTGACGCACTGGAGACGGTGTTGAATCTCATTGTCAATGTCTGCTCTTGTTGATATGGCTCCTGAGGTATGGGAAATGGTCCACGTTGTCTCAGACCGCGCCGCGGATTTTGATGGCGGTGAGGGGGGAAGTGCTGTGCGGCGAGGACAGGCTTGGTGGAGCACCTTTGTCTTACGGATGTTTAGCGTAAGGCCCTTGCTTTCGTACGCCTCAATAAATACATTGACTATGACTTGGAGTTCAGCCTCTGTATGTGCGCAGACATAGGCATCGTCCGCGTACTGTAGCTCGACGACAGACTTTGGGCCTGGGCCTGGACCTGGCCTGGAGTTGACGAAGGTTGAACAGGTTCCCACTGGTTCTGTAGTTTAGTTCCACTCCAGCTTGTTGACAGTGTGGTGGAGCTTGGCAGCAAGGAAGATTGAGAAGAGGATTGATGGCAATGACCATTACAGAAAAAATGGGAAAGGAGAGTGAGTAGCAACATTGATAAAATACACAATTACAGCTGTAGAAAGAAGGGATTTCAGTAAGAGTGAGGAGCCAATGAAAACACTACGGGTAGAATTAAAAACCAGGATACAGGACTTTGGTAGGAGTTTCTACAGAGCTAATAATAGTGGGGATGTATAAATATGGAGCTCAGTGAAGCATCTAGCAAAACCAATATAATGGAAGATTTTAAATTTCACAGACAAGAAGAAGCAGAACAGCTCAAGTAATAAAGGCAATGAATTTCTCGAATGTATTTGGGACAGTTATTTAATGATGAGTAATGAACCAGAATTAGTTAACAATCTGTCAGTAAGGGAACATCTTGCAAATAGTGACCATAATATGATTGAATCATTAAAAGTAGCGACAAAGGTTTATAAGCCCATAAAACAAGCAAACAAAGCACCGAGGTTCATTTCTAGAGGGATAGAATTGAAAAGCAGAGAAATTATATTAATCTTAGACCTGCCCATTATCCCTACTTTGTGAACAAGGATAATGGGAAGGTACTCTAATTGGCAGGATGTGACAAGTGGTGTCCTGCAGGGATGTGTGTTGGGCCTCAACTGTTCACCATATTTATTAACAACTTAGATGATGGGATAGAAAGCCACATATCCAAATTTGCTGATGAAACAAAGATAGGTGGCATTGTAGACAGTATAGATGAAAGCACAAAATTACAAAGGGATATTGATAGATTAGTGAATGGGCAAAACTCGCAAATGGATTTCAATATAGGCAAATGTGAGGTCATCCACTTTGGACCTAAAAAGAATAGAACTGGGTACTTTCTAAATGGTGAAAAACTAAAAACAGTGGAGGTCCAAAGAGGCTTGGGGGTCCAAGACCATAGATCATTAAAATGTCATGAACAGGGACAGAGAATAATCAAAAATGTTAATGGAATGCTGCCTTCATATCTAGATGACTAGAATACAAGGGGGTAGAAATTATGCTGCAGCTATACAAAGCCCTGGTCAGACCACACCTGGAGTAATATGAGCATTTCTGGGCACCACAACTTAGGAAGGATATATTTGCCTTGGAGGAAGTGCAGCATAGGTTTACCAGAATGAAACTCCCAAGGGTTAAATTATGAGGAGATTGCACAATTTAGGGTTGTATTCCCTAGACTTTCGAAGGTTAAGGGGTGATTTGATCAAAGTTTTCAAGATATTAAGGGGAATAGATAGAGGGAAACTATTTCTGTTGGTTGAGGAGTCCAGGACTAGCGAGCATAGTCTCAATCAGGACCAGAACTTTTCTGGAGTGAAATTAGGAAACACTTACGTACAAAGAGTGGTAGAAGTTTGGAACACTCTTCTGCAAACGGTAATTGATGTTGGATCAATTGTTAATTTTAAATCTGAGATTGATAGGCTCGAGAGGTTAAATGCCCTACTCCTGTTCTTATGTTCTTGTACTTTTATAGAACCTTCATTAGACCACACTTGGAGTACTGTGAACAGTTCTAGCTTTCATATGTTATGTTCTATATCCTTTTTATAATAAGAAATAGGAGCTGGAGTAGACCATTTGGCCCATCGAGCCTGCTGCGCCATTCAACAAGATCATGGCTGATCTTCTACCTCAACTCCATTTTCCTGCACTATCCCCATATCCATTAATTCCCTTAGTTCCCCAAAATTTATCGATCTCTGTCTTGAATATACTCAACAACTCAGCATCCACAGCTCTCTGGGGTAGAGAATTCCAAAGATTCACAACCCTTTGAGTGAAGAAATTTCTCCTTATCTCAGTCCTAAATGACCGGCCCCTTATTCTGAGACTATTCTAGATTCCCCAGCCTCGGGGAAACATTTTCATAGAATCATAGAATGGTTACAGCATGGAAGAAGGCCATTCGGCCCATCGAGCCCATACTGGTTCTCTGCAAGAGCATCTCAGCTGGTCCCACTATCTCGTCCTTTCCCCGTAGCCCTGCAAATTATTTTCTTTCGGGTACTTATCCAACTCCGTTTTGAAAGCAGTGATTGAGTCTGCCTCCGCCACCCTTTCAGGCTGTGCATTCCAGATCCTAATCACTCGCTGTGTAAAAAAAAAAAAAAAGTTTTTTTTATGTCGCCTTTGGTTCTTTTGCCAATCACCTTAAATCTGTGTCCTCTGGTTCTCGACCCTTCCGCCAATGGGAACAGTTGCTCTCGATCTACTCTGTCCAGACCCCTCATGATTTTGAACATCTATCAAAACTTATTTCCACCTTCTCTGCTCCAAGGAGACCATCCCAGCTTATCCAGTCTATCCACATAACTGAAGTCCCTTATCCCTGGAATCATTCTCGTAAATATTTTCTGCACCCTCTTCAAGGCTTTCACATCTTTCCTAAAGTGCAATGCCAAGAATTGAACACAATACTCCAGTTGAGGCCGAACCAGTGTTTTATACAGGTTCATCATAATTTCCAAGCTTTTGTACTCTCTCAACTGTTTATGAAGCCCAGGATCCCGTAAGCTTTTTGGAGTCTAGGGTAATCAAGGGAAATGGAGATCGGGTGGGAAAGTGAAGCAGCTTTCACAACCTGCCCTATCACCTTCAGTACTTTGTGCACATATACGCCTAGGTCTTTTTGTTAATGCACTCCCTTTAGGATTGTACCCTTTAGTTTATATTTCTTCTCTTCATTCTTTCTACCAAAATGCATCACTTCACACTTTTCTGCCTTAAATTTCATCATCTGCCCATTTCACCAGCCTGTCTGTGTCCTAAGAACATAAGAACAGGGGTATGCCATAGGGCCCCTCCAGCCTGCTCCACCATTCAATAAGTTCATGGCTGATCATCGACCTCAACTTCACTTTCTTGCCCGATCTCCATATCCCTTGATTCCCCTCAACTCCAAAAATCTATCGATCTTAGTCTTGAATATATTCAGAGTGTCCACAGCCCTCTGGGGCAGAGAATTCCAAAGATTCACAACCCCCTGAGTGAAAAAATTCCTCCTCATCTCTGTCTTAAATGATCTACCCCTTATCCTGAGACTGTGCCCCCTAGTTCTAGACACTCCAGCCAGGGGAAACAACTTCAGCATCTACCCTGTCAATTTCCTTCAGAATATTGTATGTTTCAATGAGATCATCTCTCATTCTTCTAAACTCCAGAGAGTATAGGCCCATTCTACATAATCTCTCATCATAAGACAGACCTCTCATCCCAGGAATCAATCTAGTGAACCTCCGTTGCACCGCCTCTAAGGCAAGTATACCCTTCCTTAGATAAGGAGACCATCAATGATTTAGACGAGGGGATTAAATGTAGTATCTCCAAATTTCCAGATGTCACTAAGTTGGGTGGCAGTGTGAGCTGCGATGAGGATGCTATGAGGCTGCAGAGTGACTTGGATAGGTTAGGTGAGTGGGTAAATGCATGGCAGATGAAGTATAATGTGGATAAATGTGAGGTTATCCACTTTGGTGGTAAAAACAGAGAGACAGACTATTATCTGAATGGTGACAGATTGGGAAAAGGGGAGGTGCAACGAGACCTGGGTGTCATGGTACATCAGTCATTGAAGGTTGGCATGCAGGTACAGCAGGCGGTTAAGAAAGCAAATGGCATGTTGACCTTCATAGCGAGGGGATTTGAGTACAGGGGCAGGGAGGTGTTGCTACAGTTGTACAGGGCCTTGGTGAGGCCACACTTGGAGTATTGTGTACAGTTTTGGTCGTCTAACTTAAGGCAGGAAATTCTTGCTATTGAGGGAGTTCAGCGAAGGTTCACCAGACTGATTCCCGGGATGGTGGGACTGATATATCAAGAAAGACAGGATCAACTGGGCTTGTATTCACTGGAGTTCAGAAGAATGAGAGGGGATCTCCTAGAAACGTTTAAAATTCTGACGGGTTTAGACAGGTTAGATGCAGGAAGAATGTTCCCAATGTTGGGGAAGTCCAGAACCAGGGGTCACAGTCTAAGGATAAGGGGTAAGCCATTTAGGACCGAGATGAGGAGAAACTTCTTCACCCAGAGTGGTGAATCTGTGGAATTCTCTCCCACAAAGTTGTTGAGGCCAATTCACTAAATATATTCAAAAAGGAGTTAGATGTAGTCCTTACTACTAGGGGGATCAAGGGATATGGCGAGAAAGCAGGAATGGGGTACTGAAGTTGCATGTTCAGCCATGAACTCATTGAATGGTGGTGCAGGCTAGAAGGGCTGAATGGCCTACTGCACCTATTTTCTATGTTTCTAACTGTGCATAGTACTCCAGGTGTGGCCTCACGTAGGGCCCTGTACAATTGTAGCAAGACTTCATTACTCTTGTACTCCAACCCCCTTGCAATAAAGGACAACATGCCATTTGCCTTCCTTGTTACTTGCTGTACCTGCATGCTAGCTTTCTGTGTTTCTTGCACAAAGACACCCAAATCTCTCTGAACACCAACATTTAAAAGTTTCTCACCATTTAAAACTTCTTCTGTTTTTCTAATCTTCCTACCTAAGTGAATAACCTCACATTTCCCTACATTATACTCCCATCTGCCACCTAACTGCCCACTCACTTAGTCTTATCTATATCCCTTTGCAGATGCTTTGTGTCCTCTTGAAATCTATCACTATCCTCCTCACTGTTCACTATACTTCCAAATTTTGTGTCATCTGCACATTTTGAAATTGTGCCTAGTATACCCACATCCAAGTCATTAATATATATCAAGAAGAGCAGTGGTCCCAGTACCGAACCTTGGGGAACACCACTGTATAACTTCCTCTAATCTGAAAAACAACTGTTCACCACTACTGTTTCCTGTCACTTAGCCAATTTCTTATCCATTCTGCCACTGTACCTTTTATTCCATGGGCTTCAACTTTGCTGGCAAGCCGAATATGTAGCCGATTATGTACATCATGTCAACCGCATTGCCTTCATCAACCCCCTCTGTTACCTCATCAAAAAACTTGATCAAGTTGGTTAAACACGATTTGCCTTTAACAAATCCGTGCTGGCTTTCCTCAATTAATCGATACTTGTCCAAGTGACAATTTTGTCGCTGGTTATTGTTTCCAAAGCTTTCCCATTACCAATGTTAAACTGACCAGCCTATAGTTGCTGGATACACCCTTTTTTGAACAAGGGTGTAACATTTGGAATTCTCCAGTCTTCTGGCACCACCCCCGTTTCTAAGGAGGATTGGAAGATTATGGCCAGTACCTCCGCAATTTCTTCCTTCATTTCCCCAGCATCCCATCTGGTCTGGTGACAAACTACAGACAGCCTTTCTCGTACCTCGTCTTTATCAATTCTTATCCCATCCAGTATCTCCTCTACCTCCTCCTTTACTATGTGTATGGAGCATCTTCTTCCTTGGTGAAGACAGATGCAAAGTACTCATTTAGTACCTTAGCTGTTAAGTATGGAAAAACTCCACAAGTACTGTGAGCTAAAACTGATGTGACCTTAGTCTCTTTAATCCAGAGTGCCTAAGCAGCATGGCAGACAACCTTTTATACTCCCTTGCACAGGGTGTGCAGGTGACCCTTGGGCCTCCAACAGTTGCGCCCTCTGGTGGCAAGTCTTACAGTTACAATGTTTACATACATAACATCAGCCATATCCTCCTGGCTCCATGTGTAGGTCTCCATTTTAGTCCCTAATTGGCCTCACCCCTCCTTACTACCCGCTTATTATTTCTATGCCTATAAAAGACTTTTGGATTACCTTTTTAAGTTAGCTGCCCCTCTATTTTCTCTCCCACTTTTCCTCTGAACTTTCTGTATTCACCCCGATTCTCCGATGTATTCTCAACCTGACATCTGCCACGCACGCTCTTTTTCCCCTCTCAACAGTTCTCGAACTATTTCCTGTTTAAAGGCAGCCCATTGATTCCAATTTACCCGGTTGGAACTGACACTTGCTCCACTTGAACTGTCTCGTTCCCCAGAACCAGATCCAGCAATGCCTCCTTCCTCGTTGGGCTGGCAACATACTGATCAAGAAAGTTCTCCTGAACACACTTCAGAAATTCTTTCTTCCCCCTCTTTGCCCTTTACACTATTATTCCAATCTATAATCATCATTATGGGTAGTCCCTCGAAATCGAGGAAGAATTGCCTCCACTCTAAAAGTGAGTTCTCGGGCGACTGTACAGTCCAATATGGGAATTACAGTCTTTATCAAAGGTGGGCCAGGCAGACGTTGAAGGAAAGGGTGGGTGGGGAATCTGGTTTGCCGCACGCTCCTTCCTTCCGCTGTTAGCGCTTGGTTTCTGCATGCTCTCTGCGACGAGACTCTGTAAGTGCTCAGCGTCCTCCCGGATGCTCTTCCTCCACTTAGGGCAGTCTTGGGCCAGGAATTCCCAGGTGCCAGTGGGGAGGTTTCAGTTTATCAAGGAGGCTTTGAAACATTTCCTCTGCCCATCTGGGGCTCGCTTGTCGTGTAGGAGTTCCGAGTAGAGCGCTTGCTTTGGGAGTCTAGTGCTGGGCATGTGGACTATGTGGCCTGCCCAACGGAGCTGGTCAAGTGTGGTCAGTGCTTCAATGCTGAGGATGTTGGCCTGATCGGGAACACTGACGTTGGTGCATCTATCCTCCCAGTGGATTTGCAGGATCTTGAGGAGGCAGCGCTGGTGGTACTTCTCCAGCGCCTTGAGATGTTTACTGTATATGGTCCACGTCTCTGAGCCATATAGGAAGGTGGGTATCACTACTGCCCTGTAGACCATAAGCTTGGTGCCAGATTTGAGGTCCTGGTCTTCAAACACTCTCTACCTCAGGCGACCGAATGTTCCACTGGCACACAGGAGGCGGTGTTGGACCTCATCGTCGATGTCTGTCCTTGGTGACAGTGGGCTCTCGAGGTATGGAAAATGGTCCACGTTGTCCAAGGCCACGCCGTGGCTTTTGATGACCGGGGACAGTGCTATGTGGCGGGGTCAGGTTGGTGGAGAACCTTTGTCTTATAGATGTTTAATGTAAGGCTCGTGTTTTCGTAAGCCTCGGTGAAGATGTTGACAATGGCTTGGAGTTTGGCCTCTGAATGTGCGCAGACATAAGCGTCGTCCACATACTGTAGTTCAATGACAGAGGATGGGATGGCCTTGGATCTAGCCTGGAAGCAATGAAGGTTGAACAAGTTGCCTTTAGTTCTATAGTATAGTTCCACTCCAGTAGGGAGCTTGTTGAGAGTGAGATGGAGCATTGCAGCAAGAAAGATCGAGAAGAGCGTTGGCACGATGACTTAGCCCTACCCCGGTCCGGACGTGGATTGAGTCTGTGGTGGATCTGTTGGTCAGGATCACGGCTTGCATGTCGTCGTGGAGCAGGCAGAGGATGGTGACAAACTTTTGGGGGCAGCCTAAATGGAGGAGGACGCTCCATCGTCCCTCATGGTTGACTGTGTCAAAGGCCTTTGTGAGGTCAAAGAATGCCATGTACAAGGGTTGGTGCTGTTCCCTGCATTTCTCTTGTAGCTGTCGCGCGGTTACAATCATCTCCGTTGTACCTCTTAGTGGACGGAATCCGCATTGTTGACAATGTTTTGAAGTTCGGCCTCTGTGCGCAGACACAAGCGTCGTCCACATACTGTAGTTCAATGACAGAGGATGGGATGGCCTTGGATCTAGCCTGGAAGCAATGAAGGATGAACAGGTTGCCATTGGTTCTATAGTTTAATATCCGCTCTGGGAGGAACTTTTCAGCCACAGGGAGAAGACGGTTGAGGAGGATTCTAGCAATGACTTTCACAGTAGTCGACAGCAGGGAGATTCCTCTGTAGTTGCCACAGTTGGAATGGTCCCCTTTTTTTGAAGATGGTCACGATTATGGCATCTCAGATCTCCCAGCATGCTTTCCTCCTTCTACTTAGGGTTGACAGTGGATAGGCAATGTCAGACATTTATAGATCACATGGATAAACGACAACAATTGTACATCCCTGTCTGGAGTAAAAATAAAACTGGGAAGGTAGCTCAACCGTGACTAACAAAGGAAATTAGGGATAGTGTTCAATCCAAGGAATAGGCATATAAATTGGCCAGAAAAAGCAGCAAACCTGAGGACTGGGAGAAATTTAGAATTCAGCAGAGGAGGATTAAGGGTTTAATGAGGAGGGGGAAAATAGAGTGAGAGTAAGTTTGCAGGGAACATAAAAACTGACTGCAAAAGCTTCTATAGATATGTGAAGAGAAAAAGATTAGTGAAGACCAACATATTTCGTTTGCTGTCAGAAGCAGGTGAATTTATAATGGGGAACAAAGAAATGGCAGACCAATTGAACAAATACTTTGGATCTGTCTTCACTAAGGAAGGCACAAATAACCTTCCGGAAATACTAGGGGTTCGAGGGTCTAGCGAAAAGGAAGAACTGAAGGAAATCCTTATTAGTCAGGAAATTGTTTTAGGGAAATTGAAGGCCGATAAATCCCCAGGGCCTGATGGTCTGCATCCCAGAGTACTTAAGGAAGTGGCCCTAGAAATAATGGATGCATTGGTAGTCTATTTCCAACATTCTATTGACTCTGGATCAGTTCCTATGGACTGGAGGGTAGCTAATGTCACACCACTTTTTTAAAAAGGAGGGAGAGAGAGAACAGAGAATTATAGACCGATTGGCCTGACATCGGTGGTGGGGAAAATGTTGGAATCAGTTATTAAAGATGAAGTAGCAGCGCATTTGGAAAGCAGTGACAGGATCGATCCAAGTCAGCATGGATTTAAGAAAGGGAAATCAAGCTTGACAAATCTTCTAGAATTATTTGAGGATGTAACTAGTAGAGTGGACAAGGGAGAACCAGTGGCTGTGGTGTATTTGGACTTTCAAAAGGCTTTTGACAAGGTCCCACACAAGAGGTTAGTGTGCAAAATTAAAGCACATGGTATTGGGGGTAATGTATTGATGTGGATAGAAAACTGGTTGGCAGACAGGAAGCAGAGAGTCGGAATAAACGGGTCCTTTTCAGAATGGCAGGCAGTGACCAGTGGGGTGCCGCAGGGTTCAGTGCTGGGACCCCAGCTATTTACAATATACATCAATGATTTAGATGAAGGAATTGAATGTAATATCTCCAAGTTTGCAGATGACACTGAGCTGGGTGGCGGTGTGAGCTGTGAGGAGGATGCTAAGAGGCTGCAGGGTGACTTGGACAAGTTAGGTGAGTGGGTAGATGCATGACCGATGCAGTATAATGTGGATAAATGTGAGGTTATCCACTTTGGTGGCAAAAACAGGAAGACAGAATATTATCTGAATGGTGACAGATTAGGAAAAGGGGAGGTGCAACGAGACCTGGGTGTCATGGTACATCAGTCATTGAAGGTTGGCATGCAGGTACAGCAGGCGGTGAAGAAGGCAAATGGCATGTTGGCCTTTATAGCTAGGGGATTTGAGTATAGGAGCAGGGAGCTCTTACTGCAGTTGTACAGAGCCCTGGTGAGGCCACACCTAGAATATTGTGTACAGTTTTGGTCTCCTAATCTGAGGAAGGACGTTCTTGCTATTGATGGAGTACAACGAAGGTTCACCAGGCTGATTCCTGGAATGGCAGGACTGAAGAGAGACTGGACCAACTGGGCTTGTATCCACTGGAGTTTAGAAGAATGAGAGGGGATCTCCTCGAAACACACAAAATTCTGATGGGATTGGACAGGTTTGAGGCAGGAAGAATGTTCGTGTTGCTGGGGAGTTCCAGAACCAGGGGTCACAGTCTAAGAATAAGGGGTAAGCCATTTAGGACTGAGATGAGGAGAAACTTCTTCACTGAGTGGTTAACCTGTGGAATTCTCTACCGCAGAAAGTTGTTGAGGCCAGTTCGTTAGATATATTCAAAAGGGAGTTAGATATGGCCCTTGCGGCCAAAGGGATCAAGGAGTATGGAAAGAAAGTAGGAAAGGGGTACTGAGGTTGAATGATCAGCCATGATCTTATTGAATGGCGGTGCAGGCTTGAAGGGCCGAATGGCCTGCTCCTGCACCTAATTTCTATGTTTCTCTGTTTGTGGTTGCAGTAGGTAGCAGATTTCAATATGGACATTCTTAATGAAGTGCAAACGTCTCACACATTGTTCCCCGCTGAGGTTCAGGTAGGAGAATTGCTCACTGAACAACTTGCCGTTCTTCCCTCTCCTCCTGTCAGCAGCTTGACCTGCCCTGTGTTGCCTCTGCTCATTCTCCAAGTCATGTTGTAATCCATGTGGAATTCCTACCATGTCTGGCAGCAAGTGGTTTGTGCAGAAGCCTTGAAGTCAGGAAAAAGTCCTTCAGCACCTTCCACACCATTCGCTGTAGATTTTTGCAACTTGAAACAGCCATAGAAAGCATCAAACACATATAGAATCGTAGCAATAGCTGGTGCCTGTCTGATATCCTTCCTGCTGCTGAATTGGTTTTCAGCTGTGCCAGGTTGAGAGAAGTCATTCGCTGGAGCTTTGAGATCCAAAATGGCAGCATCGGTGTCAAATTAGCATTGCACGCTGATTGATGTCATGATCTGCTGGCACTGCATACTTCCGGCGGACGTTCATTATACGGTGCGCCAACGCCTCACCGATATGGCGTGCGGAGCGATTTGTCTCACAACTGCACACACCGACGCTGCCATTTAGGAGCTCTAAGGACACTCGTAATGCCCAAAAAATGGGTGTTAGGGATCCGGATTTTACGCCGTCAATATCTTAATGTTTAAAAAAACAATTATTTTTGTGATTTGAAAGCTCAAAACTACAATCTCAACAGACCAAAGGAAGGAAATAGATTATCCTTAATTTAAACATTTTCATTTCAGAATGAGTTTAAATGACTAGCTCTTCTACGACCACAGATCTTTCATTGCCAGTTACCTTTATTTCATCGTTTGCCTTTTGTATCAGGAAGAAGTTTAAAATATTTTTTATGTCTATTCTATTTGAAATGTTTAAAATTACAAATACTTGAACACTTGAAGGCTGAGATGCACCATTGAATGAACAGTAAAGTGGGAGGAGGAAAATGGCATTGGTTATGAGATATTGTACCAAGCTGAAAATAGTGACCTTGATGGAACTGTTGGATTTAGGTGATTTATCTTCATGGGAAAAACATTTAGCAAACCTTTACTGTTTGAAGTGGTAGAAAGGTCGAGTGGCATTTTCAGTACAATGACATTATGCACAAATGCTGTAGTGATCTGTTTCAACATGCTGTACATTGTTTGTGTTTCTTTTCCTTGACCCCTCCATTATTTTGCTTTATTTCCTTCCCTCTTCTGAACAAAGCATTCTATAATGTGATTTTTTCATGTGTACGCTTAAACAGTAAATTTCGGCACATGTATTAACTGTGGAAGGCTGAAGACTGCACAGTTAATTGCAGTTCTGTCTGCATACTTGCACTTTCCATCAGGACTTACTGGATAATGTGCCAATGAGTTTTTTTCCTTGTCCTCCCTAGTTATGGGAAACAGGTTAATTTTAGTGTCCTCACAAGCTGTCTTGTTTGAGATTAATTTGTTTAGCACAGACCAGAGAATGAACCTATTGACACGTTGGTTAGTGAACAGAAGGCGTTCCAGTGTGCTGGTGCTTGCTGTTCAGCTCTATACTCTAATCCCATGGGTACATTTTGCAAGATCCACACCTAATAGTTTATGGCACAACAACCAATTGTGATCAAGCATTCAATGTTCTATTAACCTTCCAACATTTCTAACTTCCTTGCTTATTCTTCCAGTGATGATCCTGAAATTCTGCTCATTATTACCAATCAGTTCATCTCTATCACTATGTAGACTCTCAAAACCTTTCATACTTTTGAAAGCCTGGGTTCGATATCCTTTAAACTTCTGAGTTCCTCTGAAAGAGCCCCAATTTTTAGGGGACCTTCTTCATTACTATAACCTCTAATTTTTGATATTTTAATAAATATTTGCTGTACTATTCTTCCTATAAGGAAATGCCTAGTACTGAATGGGCTAACTTGTTTTTGTATTCCATGCCCCTATGTTTGAAACTCAGAATTCTACCTTTTCCAGTGCCTTTTCTACCTACAATACCACATTTTGAATATTCATGTATCTACATCTCTTGCGTGCTCTCTTCCACCATTCTGGTAACAATCTTGTTTAGGGTATACTTCTTTGACTGTTCTACTTCCCAAAATGTAAAACTTAATATTTGTCTGTATTTCTCCTTGGTGTCAGGCCAATATTTATCCCTAAACTAACATCACTAAAACAGATAATCTGGTCATTGTCACATTGCTGTTTATGGAACCTTGCTGTGCGCAAATTGGCTGCCATGTTTCATACATTACAACAGTGACTACACTTTAAAAGTACTTGGCTATAAAGCTCTATGGGATGTCCTGAGGTCATGAACTATGCTATGTAAATGCAAGTCTTTCTTTTTATTTTATTGAACTGAATCTGTTGTGTGCCAATCCACTAAACTGTGTACTTGTATTATTTTTCATAATTTTACATAACACACACCATTGTCTTTTTTAGTAACATTTTTCTTCTGCCTATGTACAAATCATTTATATAACTGGAAATAAAAGGTATTTTACAGTTCCTGGGAGCACGCTACATCCTGCCGATCCAAAAAAAACATTAATGTATCCTTTTGCTTTCTGTCACATAGTACCTCCATCCATACTAGTAAAATCACATCCCTTAATTTTTTGCAAATTAATTTTGCTACATTTATACATTGAATTATTGGGGAACTGCATTCTGGAACAATAGTTTTCCAAACACTTTGGCATGAAAAACTATTTTCAATGAATAATAAATAAAATAAAAACAATTGTATATTATAGTGAAACACAAATATCCACATTTACTGATGACAGTTAAACATAAACTGATTTAAAAAATTTACTTGGCATTAAGTTGATCATTTAGCAAGAATTCTACTGACAACTTTGTGTATTCGATAATCCCAAATACATGACTTACACCATTCTTCATGAATACTTTTTAAAATTCGAGAAACAAAATATAATACAAATCTGTATGAGGTAGTAATAGCATTTCTAACAGATGTTCACTATTTCTTTAAGGGCTCTTGAGATACATGGTAGCCAAGAAGCTCTTGCTAGGGCAAAAAAGCATCGTCAAGATGAAGAAATTGCATATAAAGAAAGTAAGTGCGAGAGAGAAATATTTCTACAATATTTAAAATGTGATTTGAGATGTATTGATATGTATCATCCATTCAATTTGGGAGGAGCTGAAAAAATATTAAGTGTGACATACACCGGATAGTACTTGGCCTTTCTGTCAGTGAAGTGAAGATGTAACCGATATTGTTTTTGGTATTCACGCATGATGCTAATATTGGAGACTGAAATCTGCAGACTTGTAAATCGGGTACAATGATTTTTTTTCCATAATATGTTTTAAGTTATGGCAATGTAACTCTGCTGATTGGAATATTGTATATGCAGTTTGATGTGAATTAACATTTCTAAAAACTTGGTAAAAGGAATATTGAGAGAATATGGTTAAAATATAAAATCAAATGCAATAGTTCGTAAAACCGCAGTATCAGTGTTATTGAGCTGATGCAAAGGAGATTAGATTGCCCCACAAAATGACAGTTGTGTTATTTTTATCCAGAAATGAAGACTAGACTCTCCTACTTAGTAAGTTTTGTTCTTTATCTGACTCATTTTGGCTGAGGTTTTCTGCTTCTGCTCTTGTTAGCCTGTGATGATCTCCTTTAAAGTGAGTTTAGGGAAGTGAGGTGTATGGGAGGGTAGTGAGTAGCTTGGGGAAAGTAATGCTGATTTGAGGGGGTGGGGGTAAAAGAGTAGCTGAGGTAGAGCACAGGGTGGGGAGGGTGTCATGAACAGGATAAGAAGTAATGTAGGCAGTGAGTATTTTGGGGAGGTGAGTAATGAAGATCACTGTGCATAATGAGAATTAATTTGGGAGGGAAAGTGAGCAATTGTGAATGGAGTAGTTAGTATATGTGTGAAGGATAGTGGATATAGCCATAAGAGTAGTTGAGAGAGAAGGGAAGCTGACGGGTAGTAGTTTGAAATAAATATAAATAGAGTAGAGTAGGATGGATAAATGGATATGGAGGACCAGAGAGAAGAGAAGCTAAGTGGATGTGAAGAACCAGTGAGGAGCATAGGGAGAGAGTGGGATCAATGCAGCCAAAGAGGGACAGGGAGGGCAGGCCTGAAGTGAGCAGAAATATAGAGATAAATGGAAGCAACGAAGTAGAGTCGGAATAAATGGGAAAAAATGAAATGGAAATGAAAAGTAATGTACATGGAAGAGTGGGAACTGAGTGGCTAGGCTGGTAGGAATTCTGGCAGTAGGGGAGTGAGGCCGAGCTGGAAGCAGAACAGTTTTAAAACATTTCTGCAGCTGGCAACAGTGGGCTAATAGCCATGTTTGCTTTCCTGATCTGTAGCTCATAATTACTTTCTTCATTTCTGGGTTTGAATTGTGTGCACAAATGAGATTTTCAGATTTCAGTACTGGAGGCAGCATAGGGACTGCAAATGGGAGATGAGCAGGTGGAAGGTACGACTGGGGAGAATCTGCTGCACCATCTCGGGGTAGATTGTTTTATTGGTTGGAGAGATGGCAACAAGAGGGCATAAATTTAAGAAAAATAATTGAGAGATATTAGAAAAACATTATGCAGAGGGTGGTTAAAATGTGGATTTCTTTTTGCCACAAACCATTGTTGAAGCAAAGTCCTTAAATTCTTTTAAATGAGAATTAGATCATTGCTTGAAAAAAAGGAATATTGAAGAGTGTGAAGGAGCAAGCACGGGAGTGGGATTAGACCAGGTGCTTGTGTGGAGAATAACACTGACACAGAATTGATGGGCCAATCTGTAACATTCTATGATATATACGTAACATAGCATACAGCAGCATATCCTCTGACGACAGTGAGCAAGATGACAAAAAATCTGTTTTTAAAATATTATTAATGTATTTGATTGTATGTATTTTGTCCATCACATTTCTGGTTTCACATTGTGTAACTCATCCAAATTTCCGTGTCAACTGCACTTCCTTGGCTACAATTTCATGTTCATGAAACAGTGACTGATCACAACTAATCAAGAATGGAACAAGCAAATCAAGTTAATAAACTTCCAATGCAACATCATTAAGGATGCGTGAAAAGAATCAGTCAATAATTAAGCAACAAAAACTATGAATAAAATAAATGTGAACCCATTAAATTATTTCAAATGTCTTTTGGCCTCCATCTAAACTGAGAAACTTGACCAGTTGTACCGTCAAGCCTGCCCCACACCACGATGGCCAGTCTAGCATGGCTAAACACTTCTTCCCTGCTCCGATCTCCCATAGCCCTCTTCCCACATCCCCAGTCTTCAGCCACGTAATCTCCTGGGGGAGGCAAAAAACCAGGGCCAATGAGGAAAAATTCCTCTCAGACCCCCTCAGACGATCAAAACCAACCCGAGATCACATGGACCAAGTGTTAGCTTTCAAGTCACCTTCCTTCTATCTGATGCGATCTCTGCCGCAGTCAGGAACCGGTCCAGCCCCCTTTTGAAGACATGCAGAGAATCAGCACCCACGACACCAGCCTGTGATGTATTCTAGAGGCTCACTATTCTCTGGGAAAAGAGGAACCACCTAACATCCAGTCTATTCCTACTCTTACTGTTTAAACTCATGTCAACTGGTAGTACTCAATCTGTTAAACTGGAATAATCTATCAATAGGGACGATATCCAGCCCTTTAATTATTTTATAGACCTCCTATCGGGTCACCTCTAAGTCTATGTTGCTCTAAATTAAATAAATCAAGATCCTTGAGCTTATGTGAATAGCTATGATTCTTTAAGCTAAGATTCATTCATGTAGCTCTCCTCTGGACCTTTTCTAAGGCCACTATATAACTCACCATGTGGGGGACCAAAACTGGGCACAGTACTCCAGATGCAATCTGACCAGTGGCCTCTACAGTATCAAAATGGTATCTTTGATTTATAATGAATGGTTCTATTAATACAACCGAATGCCGCTTTAGCTGCAGTTTCTTTACATTGGTCATGAACCTTCAGTGATCTGTGCACATTAACATCAAGATAATTTTCTCTCTCGACCTCTTTCAGTATTGTTCCCTGCAAATGATGCATGTATTTTGTGTTGGCCCTACCACCATGCACAATGCTAAATTTATCTAAATTAAATGCCATTTGTCAATGTGTGGCCCATTCCCCTAGCACATATAAATCTTTTTGGATTTGATTGTACTCCTCTACCGTCTTAACCCTTACACAGATTTTTGTGTCATCTACAAACTTGCTATACTCCCAACACCGCTGTCCAGATCATTAATAAAGACCGTTAAGAATAATGGGCCTAGGACCAATCCCTGGGGAACCCCACTAGTAGCATGTCTCCAAGTTGAGCCACATCAGTTAACTACAACATTTTGGCTGCAAAATTAAAGCCAATTCCTAATCCAGCATTTTGAATTGCAACTAATTCCATCTTGTGAAGTAACCTAGTGTGAGATAACTTATCAAAGCCTTTCTGAACGTCCAGTTAGACAATGTCTACCAGAATTTCCTTATCCATTACCCTAATGACTTCCTCAAGCATTGCCAATTTTTTTTGTAAACAATGTTTATGAATTTCTAATGGCCCTTTCCCTTTTATGATCCCTTCTAGCATCTTCCCACAATGTAAGCCAGGCTGATAGGCCTGCAGTTCCCAGGCTCTGATTTGTCCCTTTTCTTTTGAAATTGGGGACTAGGGGCTCAATTTTCCCCAAGCCCATTTTCTGGCATATTGCCAGAGTTACTGCTGTTTTTCTAGACCAGAAATGCGGTAGAAATATTTTGCTAAAGTTTCCCCGATGTACAATTCTAATTTGGCACCGCGCAGCATGTCCAGTCACCTGGGGGGGGGGGGAGGGGGCCTTCTGACTGTGCCGAAAAACAAAGCCGCACCTTCTGCGCATGCGCAAAAAAAAAAGTTACGTATTTGACGTCGTTCCAATGGACATGCATGCTCTCAGTACAGCTCGGATTTGGCAATTGGCCATTTTTAAAGAGCCAGTTGTGTGTGTGAGAAGGAGTACTGTGAGAGCATTGGGAAAATCGTAGCTGGAGCACTACAAGATGCAACACATTGCAAGGACCAAGAATTTCTTACAGGAAGAAGTGGAGGCACTAGTTACTGTGATTGAGAACAGATGGCAGGAATTGGACACCAGCGGAGGTCACAAAAGTTCCACCCAAAGAAATGAAGAAATGCTGGAACCAAGTTGCAGAAGATTACTGCGCAGTGGTGACCACCACGAGATCTGGAGGCCAGTGTAAAAAGAAGTGGCAGGACCTTGGTCAAGTAGTTAGTGTAAGTAATATTTTCATTTATTCAGTGGAATTGCAATTGTAAATGTGACCAGCTGTATATGTCCAACCCAGCAGAAAGACACCTTCTCTTTAAAGAGTTGGGTTTTCATCTTTGCAGAGGAAGGTGGCACATAATAAAAGGGAAAGAACTTGAACAGAAGGAGGCCCGGCAAATCTGCACCCACTGACACCCTTGGAAGAGAGGGTCGCTGCTTTGATGGGTCCTGCCTGGAAAAAAGCAATCAGTACTGCACAAGCTGGGCCCACACTCGGGAAAGCGGGTAAGTCCTGCAAATTCATCATGGTCCTTCAAATCTGCATGCTGCCTGGCCTGTGATGTGTGAGCCTACTCATGCCGCTCATCCTGCCGCCTCCTTTGCTGCTAACCATGTGACTGTTCTGTTGTCTTTTGCAGAACTTGAGGCCAACCCTGACAATGCAAAAGAAGATTCAGACGAGGATGAGCCTGAAGAGGAGAACATAAGAACAGGAGTAGGCCATCTAGCCCCTCGAGCCTGCTCCGCCATTCAACAAGATCATGGCTGATCTGGCCGTGGACTCAGCTCCACTTACCTGCCCGCTCCCCATAACCCTTAATTCCCTTATTAGTTAAAAATCTATCTATCTGTAACTTGAATACATTCAATGAGCTAGCCTCAACTGCTTCCTTGGGCAGAGAATTCCACAGATTCACAACCCTCTGGGAGAAGAAATTCCTTCTCAACTCGGTTTTAAATTGGTTCCCCCGTATTTTGAGGCTGTGCCTCCTAGTTCTAGTCTCCCTGACCAGTGGAAACAACCTCTATCTTGTCTATCCCTTTCATTATTTTAAATGTTTCTATAAGATCACCCCTCATCCTTCTGAACTCCATCGAGTAAAGACCCAGTCTACTTAATCTATCATCATAAGGCAACCCCCTCATCTCTGGAATCAACCTAGTGAATCGTCTCTGTACCCCCTCCAAAGCCAGTATCTCCTTCCTTAAGTAAGGCGACCAAAACTGCACGCAGTACTCCAGGTGTGGCCTCACCAATACCCTATACAGTTACAGCAGGACCTCCCTGCTTTTGTACTCCATCCCTCTCACAATGAAGGCCAACATTCCATTCGCCTTCCTGATTACCTGCAAACTAACTTTTTGGGATTCAGGCACAAGGACCTCCAGGTCCCTCTGCACCGCAGCATGTTGTAATTTTTCCCCATTCAAATAGTATTCCCTTTTTTTTCCCCAAGGTGGATAACCTCACACTTTCCGACATTGTATTCCATCTGCCAAACCTTAGCCCATTCGCTTAGCCTATCTAAATCTCTTTGCAGCCTCTCTGTGTCCTCTATACAACCCGCTTTCCCACTAATCTTTGTGTCATCTGCAAATTTTGTTACACTACACTCTGTTCCCTCTTCCAGGTCATCTATATATATTGTAAACAGTTGTGGTCCCAGCACCGATCCCTGTGGCACACCACTAACCACCGATTTCCAACCCGAAAAGGATCCATTTGTCCCGACTCTCTGCTTTCTGTTAGCCAGCCAATTCTCTATCCATGCTAATACCTTTCCACTGACCCCGCGTACCTTTATCTTCTGCAGTAACCTTTTATGTGGCACCTTATTGAATGCCTTTTGGAAATCTAAATACACCACATCCATCGGTACACCTCTATCCACCATGCTCGTTATATCCTCAAAAAATTCCAGTAAATTAGTTAAACGTGATTTCCCCTTCATGAATCTATGCTGCGTCTGCTTGATTGCACTATTCCTATCTAGATGTCCCGCTATTTCTTCCTTAATGATAGTTTCATCTTCCAATCCAATTCTCCAGACTGAGAACATGAGAACAGGAGTAGGCCATCTAGCCCCTCGGGCCTGCTCTGCCATTCAACAAGATCATGGCTGATCTGGCCGTGGACTCAGTTCTACTTACCAGCCCGCTCCCCGTAACCCTTAATTCCCTTATTGGTTAAAAATCTATCTATCTGTGATTTGAATACATTCAATGAGCTAGCCTCAACTGCTTCCTTGGGCAGAGAATTCCACAGATTCACAACCCTCTGGGAGAAGAAATTCCTTCTCAACTCGGTTTTAAATTGGCTCCCCCGTATTTTGAGGCTGTGCCCTAGTTCTAGTCTCCCCGCCCAGTGGAAACAACCTCTCTGTCTCTATCTTGTCTATCCCTTTCATTATTTTAAATGTTTCTATAAGATCACCCCTCATCCTTCTGAACTCCAACGAGTAAAGACCCAGTCTACTCAATCTATCATCATAAGGTAACCCCCTCATCTCCGGAATCAGCCTAGTGAATCGTCTCTGTACCCTCTCCAAAGCTAGTATATCTTTCCTTAAGTAAGGTGACCAAAACTGCACGCAGTACTTCAGGTGAGGCCTCACCAATACCCTGTACAGTTGCAGCAACACCTCCCTGCTTTTGCACTCCATCCCTCTCGCAATGAAGGCCAACATTCCATTTGCCTTCCTAATTACCTGCTGCACCTGCAAACTAACTTTTTGGGATTCATGCACAAGGACCCCCAGGTCCCTCTGCACCGCAGCATGTTGTAATTTCTCCCCATTCAAATAATATTCCCTTTTACTGTTTTTTTCCAAGGTGGATGACCTCACATTTTCCAACATTGTATTCCATCTGCCAAACCTTAGCCCATTCGCTTAACCTATCTAAATCTCTTTGCAGCCTCTCTGTGTCCTCTACACAACCCGCTTTCCCACTAATCTTTGTGTCATCTGCAAATTTTGTTACACTACACTCTGTCCCCTCTTCCAGGTCATCTATGTATATTGTAAATAGTTGTGGTCCCAGCACCGATCCCTGTGGCACACCACTAACCACCGATTTCCAACCCGAAAAGGACCCATTTATCCCGACTCTCTGCTTTCTGTTAGCCAGCCAATTCTCTATCCATGCTAATACATTTCCTCTGACTCTGCGTACCTTTATCTTCTGCAGTAACCTTTTGTGTGGCACCTTATCGAATGCCTTTTGGAAATCTAAATACACCATATCCATCGGTACACCTCTATCCACCATGCTTGTTATATCCTCAAAGAATTCCAGTAAATTAGTTAAACATGATTTCCCCTTCATGAATCCATGTTGCGTCTGCTTGAATGCACTGTTCCTATCTAGGGCCCCAAGTTTCGTCCCGCGGCGAAAACGGCGCACCTCCGAGCTGGGCGCCTGTTTTTCGTGCCGAAAACTGCGCCTAAAAAAAAGTCCGATATTTAAGGAGCTCGATGTCTGCTTCGCGGCGCGCTCTTCGCAGCAGGGGTTGGAGCCTAACACTCACGCCGATTTTCTAAGTAGCAGGGGGCGGGTACAATTTAAATTAGCCTTCGTGGCGCCGGCAACCCTGCGCGCGCGCGCACGCACAGTCTCACACAAACATTGGCACTCGGCCATTTTAAAAAATACTGCAGAAAAAGTGAAGGTTTCTTTCTTGGACCCCTGCAAAGGCTTGTAATTTACTTTTTTTGATATTTCTGTGTGTGAGGGAGTGCTTTTAGCAGCACTGCTGAATAAATCATCTGCTGAAATCAGTGAGTTCAGCTTTTCACTGCTAAACTTGCAGAACTGGTGCTGTGTTGGTGCATGCAAATTAAGGACTGTGTGTTTGGAGAAATAAGAGTGCCAATTCAACTTTGCAATGGATCAACGTCCACCAAGAACAAAGATGGCAAACCATTGCATAATACGTGGTGTTGACAATGCAGCACCCATTCTGCAAATTTAAATATAAAACTGTCGATGTGGCTGCCTCTCCCTGTCCAAATGGCCTCAGTCCCCCTCACAGCTCGAAGACTGCTGCTGTATCTTCGGCTGCCGTCGAGCCACTGACGCTGCCCCTAAAGCGTGGCCGAATGGCCTCACGTCGGTCCACTGCTGATTCTTCGGCTGCCGGCCAGCCACTGACGCCGCTGATATCTCATGGCCGAATGGCCTCAGGTCCGTCCGGTGCTGCTTCTTCGCGGCCAGCCACGAAGAGAATGAAGGCCTGCCTGCCTCAAGCACTGCAGCTCAGCTCGAAGCATGCTGCCGCTGCCGTCGAGACACTGACGCCACACCACTGCCTGTCTCCAACATGAAAGGCCTGCCTGAAGCACTTTCACACAGGTAGGAGCATGTTTTATTTAATCTTTTCTTTGCTTATAAATTTTTATTCAGGTTGGATTTATTTGTATAATATTTGTATAAGTATAACTAAGGATTGATTGTAGAATTTAATGACTTCCCTTCCCCCCCCTCCCCCCCACCTCGTTCCCTATGCCTAATTTGTAACCTACGCCTCATTTTCTAAAGTGTAGACAAGGTTTTTTCGAGCGTACAAAAATCTTCACTTACTCTATTCTAAGTTAGTTTGGAGTAAGTTTTCACTCACGAAACTTTGAAATCAGGCGTAAGTGGCCGGACACGCCCCCTTTTGAAAAAAAAATTCTGTTCCAAAGTGAAACTGTTCTAACTGACTAGAACTGGAGCAAACTAAATGTGGAGAATTCTGATTTCTAAGATACTCCGTTCTACACCAGTTGCTCCTAAAAAATCAGGAGCAAATCATGTGGAAACTTGGGACCTAGATGTCCCGCTATTTCTTCCTTAATGATAGTTTCAAGCATTTTCCCCACTACAGATGTTAAACTAACCAGCCTATAGTTACCTGCCTTTTGTCTGCCCCCTTTTTTAAACAGAGGCTTTCCATTAGCTGCTTTCCAACCCGCTGGTACCTCCCCAGAGTCCAGAGAATTTTGGTAGATTATAACGAGTGCATCTGCTATAACTTCTGCCATCTCTTTTAATACCCTGGGATGCATTTCATCAGGACCAGGGGACTTGTCTACCTTGAGTCCCATTAGCATGTCCAGCACTACCCCCCTAGTGATAGTGATTATCTCAAGGTCCTCCCTTCCCACATTCCCGTGACCAGCAATTTTTGGCATGGTTTTTGTGTCTTCCACTGTGAAGACCGAAACAAAATAATGGTTTAAGGTCTCAGCCATTTCCACATTTCCCATTAGTAAATCCCCCTTCTCATCTTCTAAGGGACCAACATTTACTTTAGTCACTCTTTTCCATTTTATATATCGGTAAAAGCTTTTACTATCTGTTTTTATGTTTTGCGCAAGTTTACTTTCGTAATCTATCTTTCCTTTTTCGCTTTCTTAGTCATTCTTTGCTGTCGTTTAAAATGTTCCCAATCTTCTAGTTTCCCACTAACCTTGGCCACCTTATACGCATTGGTTTTTAATTTGATACTCTCCTTTATTTCCTTGGTTATCCACGGCTGGTTATCTCTTCTCTTACCGCCCTTTTTCACTGGAATATATTTTTGTTGAGCAGTATGAAAGAGCTCCTTAAAAGTCTTCCACTGTTCCTCAATTGTACCACCGTTTAGTCTGTGTTTCCAGTCTATTTTAGCCAACTCTGCCCTCATCCTACTGTAGTCCCCTTTGTTTAAGCACCGTCCGCTTGTTTGAGACACTACTTCCTCACCCTCAGTCTGTATTCCAAATTCAACCATACTGTGATCACTCATTCCGAGAGGATCTTTTACTTGGCGATCATTTATTATTCCTGTCTCATTACACAGGACCAGATCTAAGATAGCTTGCTCCCTTGTAGGTTCTTTAACATACTGTTCTAAGAAACAATCCCGTACGCATTCTATGAATTCCTCCTCGAGGCTACCTCATGCGATTTGATTTGACCAATCCATATGTAGGTTAAAATCCCCCATGATTACTGCCGTTCCTTTTTCACATGCCTCCATTATTCCCTTGATTATTGCCCGCCCCACCGTGAAGTTATTATTTGGGGGCCTATAAACTATGCCCACCAGTGACTTTTTCCCCTTACTATGTCTAATCTCCACCCACAATGATTCAACATTTTGTTCATTTGAGCCAATATCATCTCTCACAACTGCCCTGATATCATCCTTTATTAACAGAGCTACCCCACCTCCTTTCCCTTCTTGTCTATCTTTCCGAATTGTCAGATACCCCTGTATGTTTAATTCCCAGTCTTGGCCACCCTGCAACCACGTTTCTGTAATGGCCAGCAAATCATACCCATTTGTAATGATTTGTGCCATCAACTCATTTACTTTATTTTGAATGCTGCGTGCGTTTAGGTGGAGTATTTTAATACTAGTTTTTAAACCATGATTTTTAGTTTTGACCCCTCCTGCAGCCACTTTATATTCATACATACTGTCCCTTCCTATCACCTTGTGGTTTACACTTACTCCAGTGCTACTCTGCTCTCTTGCCTCCTGCCTTTTGCATTCTTTCTTGGGGTACTGTTCATCTGAGCTCTCACCCACTCTAACTAGCTCAGAGCCCTCTCCTGAGTTCCGAATACTCCTTGCATTGAGGCACCGAGCTTTCATGCTTGCCTTTTTATTGCACTGTAACCCTTTAGAATTTTGCTGTACAGTGGCCCTTTTTGTTCTTTGCCTTGGGTTTCTCTGCCCTCCACTTTTACTCATCTTCTTTCTACCTTTTGCTTCTGTCTCCATTTTGTTTCCCTCTGTCTCCCTGCATTGGTTCCCATCCCCCTGCCATATTAGTTTAACTCCTCCCCAACACCACTAGCAAACACTCCCCCGAGGACATTGGTTCCGGTCCTGCCCAGGTGCAGACTGTCCGGTTTGTACTGGTCCCACCTCCCCCAGAACCGGTTCTAATGCCCCAGGAATTTGAATCCCTCCCTGCTGCACCACTGCTCAAGCCACGTATTCATCTGAGCTATCCTGCGATTCCTATTCTGACTTGCACGTGGCACTGGTAGCAATCCTGAGATTACTACTTTTGAGGTTCTACGTTTTAATTTAGCTCCTAGCTCCTTAAATTTGTCTCGTAGGACCTCATCCCTTTTTTTTACCTATATCGTTGGTACCAATGTGCACCACGACAACTGGCTGTTCACCCTCCCTTTTCAGAATGTCCTGCACCCGCTCCGAGACATCCTTGACCCTTGCACCAGGGAGGCAACATACCCTCCTGGAGTCTCGGTTGCAGCCGCAGAAACGCCTATCTATTCCCCTTACAATTGAATCCCCAATCACTATCGCTCTCCCATTCTTTTTCCTGCCCTCCTGTGCAGCAGAGCCAGCCACGGTGCCATGAACTTGGCTTCTGCTGCCCTCCCCTGATGAGTCATCCCCCTCAACAGTACTCAAAGCGGTGTATCTGTTTTGCAGGGGGATGACCGCAGGGGACCCCTGCACTACCTGCCTTGCACTGCTCTTCCTGCTGGTCTTCCATTCTCTATCTGGCTGTGGACCCTTCACCTGCGGTCAGACCAACTCGCTACACACGCTACTCACGTCATTCTCAGCATCGTGGATGCTCCAGAGTAAATCCACCCTCAGCTCCAATTCCGCAACGCTGGAGGCGGATACACTTTCCGCACACGTAGTCGTCAGGGACACCGGAAGTGTCCCTGAGTTCCCACATGGTACAGGAGGCGCATATCACATGACCGAGCTCTCCTGCCATGACTTAACCCTTAGATACACTTAAATTGGCAACAACAAAGCTAAAGTTACTCACTGTTCTTGAAGATAAAAAAGAAAAACTACTCACAAATCAGCAATCACTTACCCCCTTAGCTGTGATGTCACCTTTCTGTTTCTTTCTACTTCTTTTTTGCCTTCTCCCTGTAGCTGCACAAGCAACGCCTCTCCACACACCTCCTCACGCTGCTCCCGACTGCTGCTGCATTGGGCCTTTTGTAGGCCTCTCGCCGACCCCGGACTCGCGCCTCTCCACGCATCTCCGACGCTGAGGAGGAGGAGGGGATGGAGCTGGATGAAGCTCCCACTGTTGTACTGACTTTGGAGAAGGTGCCGCTCATGGAGTTGACAGCCCCTTTCGTGACTAGTGGTTTGAGTGTTGGTGGGACTTTCCATGGTTTTACACCTTCCGAGGTTGCGGCTCCCAGTGGTGGGGTGTAGTGAGGCACGCCCAGGGCCCCACCGTCCCAGGCTGCGGGTCCCAGTGTTGGTGTGCCAGCCACACCCGTGGGGGTGGGGAGGGGAAGGAGAGCTTCAACCGTGCTCTCCTGAGATGCAGGATCTAACGGATGTAGTTCAGGTGATGTCATTGAGTGCGGAGAGCATTGACCTTACCCGATCACTCCTGGACGCCATAATTTGGGTGAGTGATGAGGTAGCAGGACTGACGGGAGAAGTAACAGCAATGACTCGAGAAATGGGAACGATGTGAGGGAGTAGTGGCCATGAGGGAGGGAATGTCAGAGGTAGTGCAAACCACGTCACTGACCATGAGGGAGGGAATGTTGTAGGTCGTTGAGACACTGTCAGGGCGCATGAGGGGCAGCGTGTTGGAGTTAGCTGCTGCAATAAGGGAACATGCCCAGACCCCGCGTCCATTGACAGAATCAACTGTCACTCCCACTCCAATCCCCACACCAGCCTGTGAAGAGCCCAAAGCCGGGCCCTCCAACTTGCCGCCTGGGCCCTCCAACCTGACGTCGAGGCCCCACACGCTCAAGAGGTGCGCAGTGCCCGAGATGTTAGAAAGAATAAGCTTGGTATCAAGCCCAGAAGCACTGCGTCACCGCCTGTGGGCAGGGGTGGTGGAGTGTCCAAGGCCAAGCGCAGTGGGCGGTCTTAGAATAAGGGGGATGGGTGCAGCCTTTCTTTGCTGTTATTATTGTTACTGTTGTAACTGTTCTCAAATTAAGTTTTTTTGTAAGTTATGTAAATTTGTAAGTGATAAAATAAAGTTTGATACAAGAATCATTTTATTAAAGTTAAGTACATTGTAAATTTTTGAATCAAATATATTTTACATTAAAACTGAATCATGTTCCATTAACACAACGCAGCATTATGGAACAGCTCCAAACAGTAAACATGTCCATGTGGAATAGTTGTTGCTGAGCCCTCAGGCATCAGTAAAGCATTCATGGATGAGCTGCTGACGCAAGGCTCGAGCAATCATTAAAGGAGCACGATGGCCCGCCCTCCTCCGCCATCGTGCTCCTGCCTCAGGCACTTGCATCGCTTCCTCATCCTCATCCTCATTGTCCTCCTCCTCCTCCTGCTCATCACCTGCATCTTCCACATCATTATCATCAGCCACTCTCACTGCAGGTGGGTCTTCCACTACCAGGTGCTGCTACCTCATGATAGCTAAGTTATGCAGCACACAACAGTTAACTGACCAACAATCTCGGGGAAGTACAGCAAGTAGCCTGCGGAATGGTCCAGGCATCAAACGCTGTTTCAACATGCCAATGGTCCTCTCAATGATGCTGTGCTTCGCAATGTACGATATGTTGTATTGACGGTCAGCTTCCGTCCAGATTACGTGTAGGGGTGTCATGAGTCAGGTGGCGAGGCCGTACCCTTTGTCTCCCAGTAGCCAGCTGTGCCCTTCTGGCTGCTGCTGAAACATGGCATATAACGCTGTCGCGTAGGATGAACGCATCATGGGTGCAAACAGGGTATCTTGCATTGACTGACATGGTATGATGCATGTCATCACACACGAGCTGCACATTATTGGAGTGGAAGCATTTTCTGTTCCTGTACATCTCTGAATCCTTCAAAGTTGCTCGCAAGGCGATGTGGGTACAATCAATGCAACCCTGTACCTTTTAGGAAGACAGCAATCCTGGAGAAGCCCACAGCCCTTTCATGGATTGCTTGGGCGGTCATGGAGAATTTTATGAAGTCATTCCTATGCGCCTACAGTGCAGCCGTGACCTGGTGAATGGAGACATGTGTTGCATGTTGAGAACGCACACATCCCGAGTTATAGCTTGAAATGATCCGGAGGCATAGAATTAAAGTGCATCTGTAACCTTCACTTCAACTGACAAAGCAGCCCTCCTGATGTTTCTAGGTTGCAGGTCTGCTTTAACCAACTCACATCTCACTTACAACTTCTTTGCGGAAACTCAGCCTTCTGACACAGTTTGCATTACTCAGGTGGAGGTGCAAATGTCTGTCTCGATAAACCTGAGGTGGTTAAGGCCTCCTGCCCAGCACCCTACGGGCTCTGATGTTCCTGATGCGATGAAGTCGTATCAGTTGTCTCCTACATAGCACCATGATGCAGAAGGCTCGCACAAGGTATGGCATTGTCAGTATTGCCCCCATACTTAAATTTAACCTTTGAAAGAAGCTCAAAACGGCAGGAAAGCAGGCAGCACAGGTTCGCAGTTGTATTTCTCCAGGTCTGTATGAATGGACCACACCCAAAGGTCATGACTTTTCCCCTCTCTCTCTTCCACCCCCACCCCCCCCACTTATTGGAGTTTTGTGATTTCTCTCTGTCCCTCCCCCTCCCCGGGCTCCAAGCCTTCTGATCGGCCTCCCTCTCTCGCTTGCGCTTTCTCTCTCTCCTTTCTTTCTCGCGCTTGCTCTCCTTTCTCTCTCGCTCTCCCTCTCTCTCTCTCTCCTCTCGCTCTTTCTCTCGTGCTCTCTCTCCTCCCCGCCCCCGGCCCACTGCTTGTTTTGTAGCTGAGCCCTTGTGTCTGGGCGCAGGGCCGATTCTGCTGGCCAAACCTATGACCCTCCAGCCCTGCTTCAAGGCGTTCGTTGGTGGTATGTGAGTGATTTTTTTTTTTAAGTTAGAACTTCTGAAATCCAACAAATTTACATTGACAAGTTTTTTTTTAAAGTTGAACTTTATTATTGATTTTGACAGTGTCCTTGACTCCCTCCAAAATCTTCAATGGCATCTTTCAGCACAGATTTGTGTGCACTGGTTTTCTTAACTCACCAGAAGGTTTTTCAGGAGTGGCCAGATACGCTGACCTAAGAGAAAATAAATGTTGGCCAAACTGCGGACAATTGGGCAAAAAACGGCGCAGACATGAGGGAAAGCAAAAAAAAAACTGGCCTAGAAAAATCCAAACTAAGTCAGTTATGCCGGCGCAGATCGCAGGGGGGAAACTTTGGAAAAAAAAATATGCCAAAAAAAACGCCGCAAATGACCAGGGCAAATTGAACCCTACGTGAGCTAGCTTCCAATCTAAGGGTACAATCCCGGAGTCTATTGATACAGGCAAGGGGCTCACAGAGCATCCGCCATATCTCTTTAATCACCCTTGGATGGATATTATCCAGACCTAAAGCCCTATTTTTCTTGAGCTTTCCTAATCTATCCAAAATGACATTACTAGCCATTTTAATAATGCTATTCAATACTGAGCACCCCTCATCTGGAACCTAAGCATCATCTATAAGAGTATAGACTGATTAAAAATGGTCATTTAGCAACTCTGCTAGAACCAGTTTGAATCTGCCCTACAATATTCTTTAGTGTCCCTATACGATCCTTTATGTTCTTTTGACTTCTGACATAGCTTTAAAAAAAAAAGCTTTTGCTATTACTGCCACAGTTATGAATCATTTCTTTTCCAGAGATCTCCAGGGACTTGAGCACAAAAATTTAGGCTGACATTCCAGTGCAGTGCTGAGGGAGCACTGCAGTGTCGGAGGTGCCGTCTTTCAGATGAGATGTTAAACCGAGGCCCCATCTGCTCTCTCTCGGGTGGACGTAAAAGATCCCATGGCACTATTTCGAAGAAGAGCAGTGGAGTTATCCCCATTTTCTTGGCTAATATTTATCCCTCATTCAACATAACAAAAAAAAAGAGATTATCTGGTCATTATCACATTGCTGTTTGTGGCCGCTTGCTTGTGTGCAAATTGGCTGCCGTGTTTCCTACATTACAACAGTGACGATACTTCATTGGCTGTAAAGTGCTTTGAGACGTCTGGTGATCGTGAAGGGCGCTATATAAATCCAAGTCTTTTTTCGTTCAAATCTTATGGCTGTTTTTGTTTTCCTTAATTGCATGTGACACTGATCTCTTGAGGTAAATGCCTTAAGTGTGTTAATTGGCTTTTACTTCAATCAAATTTGCCTCTACATTTCTCGTCAATTATAATAGTTTTGTTTTAGGATGCGTTTATTTGTACTAACTGAAAGGCAGCCGTTTCTCTGGCTCTCCATTATCACATGACCTGTTGCTGATTGGTCCCCTTGGAGGATAAGCCACACCCTGATGTTCCTCTGGAATGTGTAATTGGAACCGCCCAGCCAAGTTCTGATTGACTTTCCAATTTATATAATTCAATCCATTTTGACTTCAAAAGCCGCAGAGGAAAGTGTGTCAATGTCAGAAAGTGTGAGGTCATCCACCTTGGGGAAAAAAAACAGTAAAAGGGAATATTATTTGAATGGGGAGAAATTACAACATGCTGCGGTGCAGAGGGACCTGGGGGTCCTTGTGCATGAATCCCAAAAAGTTAGTTTGCAGGTGCAGCAGGTAATCAGGAAGGCAAATGGAATGTTGGCCTTCATTGCGAGAGGGATGGAGTGCAAAAGCAGGGAGGTGTTGCTGCAACTTTTGTATAGGGTATTGGTGAGGCCGCACCTGGAGTACTGCGTGCAGTTTTGGTCACCTTACTTAAGGAAGGATATACTAGCTTTGGAGGTGGTACAGAGACGATTCACTAGGCTGATTCCGGAGATGAGGGGGTTACCTTATGATGATAGATTGAGTAGACTGGGTCTTTATTCGTTGGAGTTCAGAAGGATGAGGGATGATCTTATAGAAACATTTAAAATAATGAAAGGGATAGACAAGATAGAGGCAGAGAGATGGTTTCCACTGGTCGGGGAGACTAGAACTTTGGGGCACAGCCTCAAAATACGGGGGAGCCAATTTAAAACAGTTGAGAAGGAATTTCTTCTCCCAGAGGGTTGTGACTCTGTGGAATTCTCTGCCCAAGGAAGCAGTTGAGGCTAGATCATTGAATGTATTCAAATCACAGATAGATTTTTAACCAATAAGGGAATTAAAGGTTATGGGGAGCGGGCGGGTAAGTGAAGCTGAGTCCACGGCCAGATCAGCCATGATCTTTTTGAATGGCGGAGCAGGCTCGAGGGGCTAGTTCCTCCTGTTCCTAATTCTTATGTTCTTATATATTTTCTTCCTTTGCTAATTTTAATAGATCTGAGTATAAAGTGTGTATGAATCTTTCGATTTAAATTCATCTGCCTTTTCACTTAAATTATTGAATTGATGAAAATATATCCTCTAATTTTCATTAGATGAAAACTTAAATGTTTTCAATTTTTTTTCATTCCAACCGAAGTGGAATCATTAAAATTTGAAGCAAAACTCTTCACCATCTTCATGAGCAAAGTACAAGAAGGCGTTCTGCTCCTGCAATTCAAAGCGTCTTTCTCACACTCCGGCCATGTAATAAACCTTGCAACTTAACCTAAAATATATCCAGCATTTGCCACTTTTTTTTGGCGGTGCTCGATTAAATTTAAAACAATGCAATTCAAGTAAAGTTTCACTCAAATAATAAAGGAAGCCACTAATGAGGTTTATGAAAGATTTGTCAATCTATATTAGTCTGTTTGGGGAGGGGAACAGCAACTCATGATTTCTTACCAAATCTCATGGTTTGTAAGAGTTTGTCTCATGATTTATGAACAGTGGGGTTAATGTTGCTGTTTAAGATGTATAACAGTCTTTTACATACGAGGCCTATACTTCTCTGAGAAGCCTCAGGCTCGAGTCCATGAGTCTCTTTAGCTAACAATGGAATATTTGGCAAGCCATAAAGAGACAGCAGGCTACAATTCCAAATAGGTATTTTTGCCTGTAACTCCTAAGTTTTTTGACAGCAAATCTGGCTATTCAGAGTGCTGGAACTTGCTATCTGTAAGGCTGTTATCTCTCCACCTTCTCTATTCAATGATAGAGAAATACTGAAGGACTAATGGCTAGAAACACATTTTTAAGAAACAGTGAAAGTAGCCAGAATTTCATTTTTTTCTAATATAGAACATCAAAAGAAGGGGAAGCACAAATTTCTGAACTTTTTGCAAAGTAATTTTTGACATTAATAAAAATGTTAATGTAAATGCAAGGGATTGTTTGTTAATGCAAGTTAAACAGGTATGTGTTTGTTATTTAAAAGACTGATTCCTCAGACTCCTCCAGTCATTCTCCTCGCCCGTTCTCAAATTCTATTCCGGTTTAGATTTCATTCCCAATGTGCAAGTCTGAATTTGAAAGGTGTGGTGCCCCTTACACCCACCACTGAATCCTCTCTAAACCTGATCAGTACTGAACACTACTACAAAAGCAAAATACCTGAATCTAAAATAAAACAGAAAATGCTGGAAATTTCAGCGGGTCAGGCAGCATCTGTGGAGAGAAAAACAGAGTTAACGTATCAGGTTGATGACCCTTCATCCAAACTCTCATTCTTTTGCTTCCAATTCCAGAAGCAGTACCCTGTACACAATAAGTATGTAATTACATAGTCCTGAGTCACTGTTTGTCCCTATTACACACTCCCATGTATTTATGTAACTGGTATATGAAAGGGAATACATTAATTTCCTTGCTTATCAATTTTCAGTCAGTAAGGAAATCCTTCAAATCAATCAAAAACACCAGCATCACTGTCTTTCAAAATATCTCTCGTACTTCTTTCCAAATCTCTTTCAGTGCAAACTCGCAGGAGACCTGGTTAATTAAATTAATTTATGTCCTAGTACAAACTGGATTTGATTTAATATTTTTTCTCCATTACAGATCTTTTCAAGAATCAGAAGTTAATGAGGGAATACAGGGAGTTTCTGGGTAACACTATGGTAAGGTCAATTATACAGCCAAATTTCTATATCTATTTAAAAAAAAACATATAGTGTTGAGTTTTCACTAGTTTTCCGTCCCGATTCCGGGGCATTTAGAACATGAGATAGGCTCAAAACCATTTGCACTCGCGTTCTCCTCGATCTTTTACACTGGTTCAAGATTCAATCCGCCCAAATTAAACCTTGGCTCCAGTTCAAAATTATGAAATTTCACAGATTGCCCTGGTTTGAGAAGGCTCTTCAAATTGGGCTCATTTTCTTAGGTGCACAGGCAGTAGTAGGCATGTTTTAAAAGTTTTGTTATGTCAAAAAATATTTAATTTGCTAAGAAACTGACTCGTATACACCATTGAAACAATTAAATGGTTCAGTATAGTTCTTTTAAGTCATTTTCAGTGTTTTTAAATCAGTTTCTTCACAAGTGAAGGACTGGACAGAGCCATACTAAAAATGATTATTTTTCGAGATTGACCCATTTTCAACCGTCTTAATAAAATTGCAGCAGTTTACCACTCTTAAGTACAGCAAGGAATACTTTTTAATAGAGAGAAAATAAATTATTACCTTCTGTTACGAAGCCCAATAATGCTAGTGCTTAGAAAATGTTACGTTCATGATTATGCAAATTATGTTCAGAAGAAACTTGAACCTAACCAGCACAGCTTCAAGTGTATTTTGGGCAAAATTTTCCAATTGTGCCCAAAGCGGAAACTCTACCACGTAACGTTTTGGTCTCCTCGGGATGGCATTTGAGAAGTGTGTATGCCTTCCAAACACAAAGTTAACGATGATGTGACATCGTTCTACCTCTGAACTGATGCATTTTAGCACCAAGCACGTTGAGTGTAATTTATAGATATGTAAAATTGTTACCGATTATGAAAAGATGTTAAATATTGTTAGCTATGACTGCAATGCTTGCATTATTTGCGTAGAAATAATCCTACATGAGAATATCCAGGGGGTGTGTAAATTGAGCATTAATTTGTAAGAGTTACTTTTGTGCACTGAACAGTTCATGGATGGGAGAGTCATGAAAAAAGTAGCTATCACGAGCTTTATTAGGTAAAACAATGCATCCATAATGATATAAGGAAGTAAAGTTTGAGCAGTTTGTTCAAGTCATCTGTGCTTTCTCCTATAATACTGTGTAAAGCATATTTTTCTCTTGTTTTCGTTAATATATACAGAATTTTTTTTTACATAAAACTGGAGTGAAGGAATATTATAGTTCAGTACAGTGAAACTGGTTCTATTTTAAACAGGATTGTATGTGCACCAAAATTGTTTTTTTTTCTGCACCAAGTGACTGCTCATCCATGGTGATTTCACCATCTCAACTCACCTTGCCATCTCTCTCCTAAGTTTATTGCCCTCTTAGCCTTCCTTAACCTCTCCCTCCATATAAACACACCTATCTGTATTCATGGCCACCCCCTTGACCATGCCATCCCATGTGGCACCTCTACTCTCATCGTCTCAATCACAGATAAGGCCATCTCTAATCGCTTCCTTGTATCCTTCTCCATTTGCATCCTCCTTCCAGTTATACTTCCTTCTGCATCCACCCCTGAAAAAAAATCTCTTCCGCCAATGGCCCTGAAAGTGCATCTTTCTCAAGTTTCTCTCCTATCTCCTCATATACCCTCACCAAGCTCATTTTATCCACGAGACCCACCTCCTGCTTTCTTGACCTTATTCACAATAAACTGCTGACCCCTCAACTTCCCTTCCTGGCCCCATGCTAACTGATTTTGTAAACTGTTCTCATACCTTTCAAATCTGCTGTTATCAACCACCTCCTCAAAAAGCCTACTCTTGACCTTTGCAAACTGCCACCCCATCTCCAACCTTTCTTTCCTTTCAAGTCCTTGAACGTGTTGTCACTTCCCAAATCTATTCCCATCTTTCTCTCAACTCCATGTTTGCACCTCTCCAATCAAGGCCCCAAAATTGCGTACCACCCCGCCAGGCCTGTAAGTCCCACCCCGCAACCTATATTCAGCTTACTGACCCTGAGAGGAAGTGGAGCGCAAAATATCGCGCTCCACCTGCTCAGTGGGGAGGGAGTGGGGCGCAAGACCTCTGTGGTGGGACGCACCACGTGTACAGGGCCCACCCTTTCATTAAAGGGGAGAGTCAAGCTGCCAACTCTGCGGGCAGGAAACAGGGCCATCTCTGGACCACCACGGAGCAGGGTGTCGTGGCAGCAGCCCAGCATACAAGCGGAGAGCTGGGCCACAAGAAGGCCGTGACCGGTAAGTCAGCCATTTTTTTTTACATTCCCCACCTCCCCTTTAATTATCGCCCCGCGAGCGGCCTGCAGCCTGGTACGCACCCCGTGAAGCTACCGAATTTTTACTCCAGGGTGAAAACGGATTGCTGCGCATGGCGATGACGTCGTCATTGGAGAGGGGCACCACTGTTAGTGTTTCCAGGGGCGCTAACAGGAGGCACAAATGACCTGAATTTCTCCCTCTAAGTTTCCACCCCTGCCACAGAACTGAAATGATGCTTATCAAAGTCACCAAGGACATCCTATGTGACTGTGGTGCACGATCCCTCCTCCTCTTTCTCGAGCTGTCTGTAGCCTTTGACATGGTTGACCATGTCATCTTCCTCCAACTCATCTCCTGCTCTCGCCTGGTTCCATTATTATCTATCCAATCATAGCCAGAGAATCTCTGGCAATGGCTTCTCTTCCCGCTCCCGCATCGTTACGTCTGGAGTCCCTCAAGGATCTATTCTTGGCCCCTTCCTATTTCTCATCTACAAGCTGCCCCTTAGCAACATCATCCGAAAACACAATGTCAGATTCTACATGTACACTGATAACACCCAGCTGTTCCTCAAAACCTTTCAACCCCTTCACCGCCTATGATTTGTCATGCTGCTTGTCGGACATCCAGTATTGGATGAGTAGAAATTTCCTCCAGATAAATATTAGCAAGACCAAAGCCATTGTCTTTGGCCCCAGCCCCAAGTTCCCTAGCCACCGATTCCATCCTTCCTTTCTGACAACTATCTGAGACTAAACCAGACTGTTCTCAACCTTGGTGTCTTATTTGACCCTGAGCTGTTCTTTTTACCCTGTATCCTCCATCACTGTCTACTCTCATCTCATGTAATATTGACCATCTCCATCCCTGCCTCAGTCACTGCTGCTGAAACTAAATATCCATGTATTTGTTAGCTCCAAACCTGACTATGCCAATGCTCTCCTGGTCAGCCTCCCATCTTCCACCCTCTGTAAACTTGAGCTCATCCAAAACACTGCTGCCTATATCCTACCTCTCACTAAGTCCCGTTCACCCATCACTCCTGTGCTTGCTGACCTACGTTGGCTTCCAGTCCAGCAATGCCTCGAATTTAAAATTATCAACCTTGTGTTCAAATCCCTCCATGGCCTTGTCTCTCCCTATTTCTGTAACCTCCTCCAGCCCTACACCCCTCCGAGAACTCACCAATTCTGGCCTCTTGCGCATCCCTGATTTCCTTCCTTCCCACCATTGGCGGCTGCCGAGACCCTAAGTTCTGGAATTCCCTCTCTAATCCTCCCTGCCTCTCTACCTCTCCTCCTTTTAAAACGCTCCTTAAAACCTACCTCTTTGACCAAGCTTCTTCCCCTCCCTCCCAGAACCTTGATAGGGTTCCTCTTGTTCTCGCCTTTCACTCCACCAGCCTCCACATTTAATGGATCATCCTCCGCCATTTCCGCCATCTTCAGCGTGATCTCACCACCAAATACATCTTCCCTCCCCTCCCTTTTAAGCATTCCAAATGGACCGTTCCCTCCGCGACACCCTGGTCCACTCCTCAATCACCCCAAACTAAACCCTTCCCTTCCCACGGCACCTTTCTGTACAAGCGCAGGTGTAGGAGTGTACAAATGCATAATGCTTTTTTTGCTGTAATTGCTGGGTTTTAGAATCTTATTGGTCAAAGAACAAAATGCCACAAGATAAATTTCAGAAAATAGAATTGTCATTAGTGAATGTCATTGGTTAATAGGACTGCAATAGTTTATAACTTTAACTTATCAATAACAAAAATGTTGTTTATCTTTCAGCCTCGTTCAACTAAGTCAACACCATTCTTACAGGGACCGGGAAACGTTGTGATGGTTGCAATCTGCATGTAAGGCCTTGTTTTGTATTTAAAGTTTGTTTTATTTTTAAAATGAGCTTGGATAAAAATCTACGTAAGAGAACAAGTTAATGGTAAATATGTAAATATTCTTGTTTAAGAAAACTTATTTTCACTGCCTCTTCTCCCTCTCCCCGCAAGACAAATACCTGCTTCAGGATAGCAAAGAAAATGCTCCATTTAGTGGTTGGGCCAAAAGCTATGCAGCTTGCTTTTTGAGGAAATGGCTGCTGTGGCATTTGATTCTGGGCCAAATAGGAGGCTCGTATTCCATTGCTGGTTTGTTGGTTGCCACATTGGTTTATAACCAAAATTTATTTTCTTGTTATTGCTGAATTTAAAACAAACTTTAAAAAAAAATTGCTTTTTAAATGCTCCTTCTAAATGCAAAAATCCCACATTGCTGTCTGTCAATATGTTATTTTTGTTAATCCCACTCTCTAGCAATGGGCTGAATTTTATCTTCAAACTACTTGCCTGGGTTTATACAGGGTCTGCATCAATGTTCTCAGAAGCTATACATTCACTGGCTGACACCTGTAATCAGGTAAGGAAGTGATCCATTTATTGCATTCATTTACTTAGATTATTGAATTTATTGTAAGGATAAGTTAAATCTGTTTCAGATATAAATTACTGTTACCTTGTGATTATGCCTGAAAGTATATATTTAATACTCTGAGATTACTAATTAACCCTGTTTCATTACACAATATAAGATCTAAAATAGCTTGTTCCCTGGTTGGTTCCACGACATATTGGTCCAGGAAACTGTCTCAAATGCATTCCATGAACTCATTCTCCAGACTACCTTTGCCAATTTAATTTGCCCAGTCTATATAAAGATTTAAGTCCCCATAATTATTGTATTACCTTTGTTACAAGCTTCTATTATTTGTTGATTAATACTCTGTCCAATGATATAGATACTGTTGGGGGCCTATAAACTACTCCCACCAAAGTTTTCTACCCTTTGTTATTTCCTATCTTCACCCATACTGATTCTACTTCCTGATCTACCAAGCCACGTTCCTTTCTCACTACTGCCCTTATGTCATCCTTCATTATCAGGGCTAGCCCTCCCCCTTCTTTTCCATTCTGCCTGTTCTTTTCAAGTACTCTGGACTGTTTAGTTCCCAACCTTGGTCACCTTGCAACCACATCTCTGCAATGGCTATTAGATCAAAGCCATTTAAATCTCTCTTCGTGCCACTAACTTGTCTTGTTATGAATGCTTCATGCATTCAGATTCAGCCTTTAATTTTAACTTTACCATTATTCCCAACTTCACTTGGAGAATTCTGAATTTTTGGAATTCCCTGCCCCAAAGGGATTTGGATGCCCAGTCGTTGAGTAAATATTCAAGGCTGAGATGGATCGATTTCTGGAATCGAAAGGATATGAGAATCAGGCAGGAAAGTGCAGTTGAGGTTAAAGATCAGCCATGATCTTATTGAATGGTTGAGCAGGCTTCAGGGGATAAATATATAAGAGCAACACCTTTAGACCATATAGGTTACATAACTGTTGAAGATCAAATTCTCTTTTGTTCTTAAATCAAAACACAAAGCGAAATGGGGTGTTTTATGATTTTAAAATTGGAGATTACATTTTTCTAGTGCCCAGCAGGTATGTTCAATTGCACCTGTATTTTCTTTTATAACTTTGGTTTGCAGACATGATCCATGTTTACTTTCTGGTCCTGCATTGCAGCCATACACCCAAAACATGATATATTTTACAGTGGCCATGTGATCACACACTTAACGATTTATAATCAGTAGATACTGTTGGCCATTATCTATCTGTTCAATATTTTCAGTCCCATTGTTCATTTTTTCAAAAAAAGGGAATTGCATGTTATTTGGTGACTACATTATCATTGAATTTTATATATAGGTTTTATCTAGGGTATGTTTGATCGTTGATCAGGCAATACTAGAACAGCTCCTTATTCAGTTGCACATGGGATGTGGATTAATGGTCTGAATTTTGTTAGAAATAATGTTGAGCATAGCCTCATCATTTATAAAAATAAATTGGATAGAAACTTCCGGCATCTGCACATGCACAGTTAAATGCGGAAATCAGGAAGGGGCTGTCTGAGGTTCCCTGCTTCTCCAGAAGCTTGGCTATAATGGCATCTCGCCGAGAGACTCAGCATTCACATACATGGAAAGTTGTGAATTTGTAGATATACACCCACTAAACACACCGGAAAAAGTTAGGTCTTGTCCATTCATGTGTAAGTGAATTTTTAAAGCCATGATAATTAATTACTGCCAAACAACCCCTCTTGCACTGAAAATTAACTTTTACAAGGGTGGAGTCTCACTCCTTCAGATTTTAAATATTGGAGATTTTTTTAAAATGTGTCTCACCTCTCTCTCTCAATCCCATCTTTTTTTCCCTCTGTTTATTTTGCTTTCTGTATATGTATTTGACATTGAATTAATATTCTAACTTGCACTTCCTGGTTTAGACTCTGTGGCCTGGATATTTACTAGGATGGGTCACGTAAGTGAGCGGCAGGGCACAGAGGTGCGGATGGGAAACCTGGAAGTCTGGGTTTCCCTACATACTGTGGCGTTTTAACTCCACAGTGTGCGTCTTTTGGCCCTGACTGGTTCCTCGCCCAGAAGTCAGTCTGAATGACAGGCCTGGCTTCCAGTCAGGTGGTGAGCAGGGAGGCCACAGGACCAGGTAAGTCCGATCCCCGATTCTGGAGGGCTTTGTTTGGGGAGAGGGGTGTCTGATGCGGTGGGAACTTGGGGGACCGAGGAAAAGCACTCCTGCTCCTCCTGGCCTATGAGCAGTGCTGTAAAGGCGCTTGCCTTCTCACTAAGCTGTCCTCGCCTTGCTTAGCTTCCAGTGCCCAGTAAATGAGGCCGGCCACTGTAAAACCTGCAAAGCAGGTGAAATCAGAGGTTGCCGGCCTCATTAATGTAATTAATGCCAATCCGACTCCTGGGAGCGGCTGCCCCTTGTCCCACCTTGGAAGTCGGCGAGCTGGAGCCAGCTTCCCAAAGCGCTCAGAATTTTTTCAAATTTAACCCATCACCCAATCCCACGTGCTCACCAAAGTTAAAATTCCCCTGTGTGTCTCAGTGAGGAATCTTCAATCTGATTGGTTAAGGAGATACAGTTGTTTTGAAGAGGTGATTAAAGCAGTGCACGGGGAATGTTTATTGATATTTTTATGGACTTCCAGAAGGCATTTGATAAAGTCCCAAATAAGAAACTGTTAACTAAGGTGGAAGCTCACAGAATGGAGGGTAAATTATTGACCTGATTAGGAAATTGGCTGAGCAGCAGGAGACAGCAAGTAGGGATAATGTGCAGGTGCTCAAATTGACAGGAGGTGACTCATAGTGTCCTGTAGGGATCTGTGTTGGTGCCTCAACTGTTCACAGTATATATTAACGACTTAGATGATGGTGGAACAGAGTCATATATAGAAATTTGCTGATGACACAAAGATAGGTAGAATTGTAGATGGAAGCATAAAATTGCAAAGGGATATCGGCAGATTAAGTAAATAGGCAAAACTGTGACAAATGAATTTCAGTTTTAAGCAGGGAGGTTATACTTAAATTGTATAATACTCTAGTTAGGCCACAGCTGGAGTACTGCATGCAATTCTGGTCGCTGTATGATAGGAAGGATGTGATTGCACTAGAGAGGGTACAGAGGAGATTTACCAGGATTCTGCCTGGAATGGAGAATCTTAGCTACGAGGACAGATTGGATAGGCTGGGTTTGTTCTCATTGGAACAGAGGAGGTTGAGAGGAGACCTCATTGAGGTGTGCAAAATTTTGAGCGGCCTGGATATAGTTGATAGCAAGGGCGTAGGGGTCAATTACGAGGGAGCATAGTTTTAAGGTAGTTGGTGGAAGGTTCAGAGGGGATTTGAGGGGAGGCTTCTTCACGCAGAGGGTTGTGGGAGTCTGGAACTCACTGCCTGGAAGGGTGGTGGATGCAGAAACTCTCATCGCATTTAAAAGATGCTTGGATGGGCATTTAAAGTGCCATAACATGCAGAGTTACGGGCCTAGAGCTGGAAATTAGACTGGATAACCTCCTTTTGGCTGGCGCAGATATGATGGTAAGTACTGCAGGGAATCGAATACGGCCAAGATGATCTAGACTAGTTTCGATTGTCTAGATGGGCCAGAAAGGAATTTTCCCAGATTTTTTTTCCCCAATTGGTCTGGGTTTTTATCTGGTTTTTGCCCCTCCCAGGAGATCACATGGCTCCAATTGGGGTAGAGTATAGAATGTTTCGGTGCAAGGGGTGTCACAATTGTGTGGGGTGGACTGGTTGGGCCAGGTGCTCTTTACCTTTCCGCCATTGTTCATTGTTCATAGGTTTATATGTAACTTTCAGGGCTGCTGACCGAGGGCCGTGGGATCTTTGTCGGCCAGCGCGGACACGATGGGCCGAAATGGCCTCCTTCTGCGCTGTAGATTTCTATGTTTCAATGGAGGCAAATGTGAGGTCATCCGCTTTGGAACTAAAAAAGATAGAACAGGGTACTTTCCAAATGGTGAAAAGCTAAAAACAGTGGAGGTCCAAAGAGAGTTGGGGATTTAGGTGCATTGATCATTATAATGTTATGAACAGCTACAGAAAATAATCAAAAAGGCTAATGGGATGCTGGCCCTTGTATCAAGAGGACTAGAATGCAAGGGGATAGACATTATGCTGCAGCTATACAAAATTCTGGTTAGACCACACCTGGAGTACGGTGAGCAGTTCTGGGCACCACACCTTGGGAAAGATATATTGGCCTTGGAGGGAGTGCAGCATAGGTTTACTAGAATGATACCTGGACTTCAAGGGTTAAGTCACGAGGAGAGATTATACAAATTAGGGTTGTATTCCCTAGAATTTAGAAAGTTAAGTGGTGATCTGATCGAAATTTTCAAGATATATTATGGGGCACAGATTGGGTAGATAAAAATAAACTATTTCCACTGGTTGGGGATTCTAGGACTAGGGGATATAGTCTAAAAATTAGAGGCAGACCTTTCAGGAGTGAAATTAGGAAACAGTTCAACACGCAAAGGGTGGTAGAAGTTGGAAACTCTCTTCTGCAAACGGCAATTGATGCTCGATCAATTGTTAATTTTAAATCTGAGATTGATAGCTTTCTATTAGCCAAAAGTATTAAGGGATATGGGGCAAAGGTGGGTATATGGAGTCATGCTGCAAATCAGCTATGATCTCACTGAATGGCGGAGCAGGCGCGAGGGACTGAATTGCCTATTCCTGTTCCTATGTTCTTTCCTACGTTGCTATGCTTGTCCTGTTCACACAGGACCCAGATCCCCTGTAGAGGGCAGTGTGCTGTTTTGGATTTTTAATAACCGCAATTTCCAGTGCAAAAGTTCACACAAAGTCGATGGGCAAGTGTAAGTGTAATAAGCAATAAGCACCATTTGTTCACTGCTGACCTCAAAATCCGGACCACTATCTTTGGATACTTTTGTGTAAAAATGAGTAGAACTGAATTGTTAGAGGTATTGTTGATTGATAATGTTTGTTCATTATTTTTAATGCTATTCTACCCTTACATTGACACAAAGATGTGTTTTCTTCAGGCTTTACTAGCAGTGGGCATCAGTCAATCTTCCAGGACCCCAGATCCTGGCCATCCGTAAGGAAAATCTAACTTTATTATTTACTTTAGTTTGCTATTAAAAAAACAAACAGTTGCTGTCTTTTCTGTTGCTTTTAATGGGATGAAAATCGCCCATGATTTTTCACTACCAGTCTCTGCAGCAAGGTTTGTTGCAGATATAGGGCTCAATTTTCCCCATTGCCGTTTTTTGGTGTATTGCAAGAGATACGCCTGTTCTTTTTGGACCTTGACTATTCCAAAAAATAACTTTCAAGTTTCCCCATTCTAATTTTTTTAATTAGCGGCGTTCAGCCTGTACTTTAGCTTCAGGGGGTGGAGCCTAATGTCTGTGCCGAAAAAACGATGCCCCACCCTCCTGCACATGCGCGGGGGGAAAAAAACTAAATTTTTGACAAGATTGCTATAGGCGCGCATGCCCAGTACAGCTCCCGGTCTGCATTCGACCATTTTTTAAAGAGCCAGTTTAATTCTCAGTGGAAAAATCAGAGCTGCAATATGCATCGTGGCTCAAGTACCAAGAACTTCTCAGGCCGAAGTGGAGGCACTAGTTACTGTAATTGATGCCAGATGGCACGAGCTGGACACCAGCAGAGGTCACACAAAAGTTTCACCAAAAGAAACGAAGAAATGCTGGAACCAACTTGCAGAAGATTACTGTGCAATGGTGACCACCACGAGGTCTGGAGTCCAGTGCAAAAAGAAGTGGCAGGACCTTGGTCAAGTAGTTAGTGTAAGTAATATTTTCATTTATTCCACTGGAATTGCAATTGTAAATGTGATCATCTGTATGTCCCACCAAGCAGAAAGACTCTTAGTTACATTTTCATCTTTGCACACAACAAAAGGGAAAGAACTCTTAACAGGAGGAGGCCCGGCAAATCTGCACCCACTGACACCCTTGGAAGACAGGGTTGCTGCTTTGATGGGTCTTGCCTAGAGAAAAGCAACCACCACTACACTCGAGGGAGAGGGCAAGTCCTGCAAATTCCAGAGTCTGGCTCTCCTAAAAGTTAAGTACCGCGCGAGCTAGTTATGCTTCGGTTTATGGGGATGTCTCCGTCAGCTACACTTCAGTTGATGCAATGTGCTATCATCCATCGTGGTCCTTCAAATGAACCTGCTTCCTGCGCTGTGTGAACCTACTCATGCCACCCACCCTGCCCCCTTCTCTGCTGCTAACCATTTGTCGGTTCTGTTATATTTTGCAGAACTTGAGACCAACCCTGACGAGGCTGAAGCCGATGCAGAAGAAGATTCAGACGCAGACGAGCCTGAAGAGGAGAACATCTTCCAATCCCATCTTCCAGACCAAGATCATGCGGGGGATGGGGAGGAGGAGGATGAAGCCCCCACTCTTATAGTCACACTGGAGGAGGTGCAGGTGCTGCTCATTGAGGTGCCAGCCCCTTTCCTGATTGGTACGAGTGTTGGGACATTCCATGGTTTCGCACAGTCCGAGGCTGCGGGTTCCAGTGGGGTGCAGCGAGCCACACCCAGGGTGAGGAGGGGAAGGAGAGCTCGACAGCGCTCTCCTGAGGTGCATGATCTAACGGATGTAGTTCAGATGATGGCAATGAATGTGGAGAGCATTAACCTTACGTGATCACGCCTGGACACCATCACTGGGGTGGGTGATGAGGTATCGGGACTGTTGGGAGAAGTAACAACACTCTCACGAGAAATGGGAACACTGTCGGCGAACATGAGGGAGGGAATGTTGCAGGTAATTGATATGCTGTTGGTGAACATGAGGGAGGGAATGTTGCAAGTAGTTGAGACACTGTCAGGGCACATGAGGGAGGGAATGTCGGAGTTAGCCGCTGCAATAAGGAACACGCCCAGACCCCGCGGCCATTGACTGAATCAACTACCACTCCCACTCCAATCCCCAGACCAGCCTCTGAAGAGGCCTAAGCCGGGCCTTCCACATTTCCGCCTGCCCACGCCCCTCATCAAGAAGTACGCATTACCCGAGATGCTCGAAAGGATAAGCTTGGTACCAACCCGAGAAACGCTGTGCCACCACCTGCGGGCAGACCAAGTGCAGCGGGCGGTCTTAGAATAAGGTGGAGGAGAGATGGGAGCAGCCTTTCTTTGCTGCTGTTATTATTGTTACTGTTGTAACTGTTCTCACATTAAAAGTTTTTTGTAAGTGATGTAAATTTACAAGTTTAAAAGTTTGTAAGTGATTTTAACTGAAAACTTTAAAGTTTGATACAAGAATATTTTTATTAAAGTTAAGTACAAACAAGTGTTAACCTTTTGAATAAAATATATTTTAAATTATAACTGAATCGTTTCCATTATTAACAATTTTTGAACTAAAGAATAATAATTTCCATTATTACCACAACATTATGGAACAGGTCCAAACAGTAAACATGGTCCATTTGGAATAGTTGCCGCTGAGCCTTCAGGCAGCAAAGCATTCATGGATGAGCTGCTGGCGCAAAGCTCGAGCAATCGTTAAAAGGGCAGGACAAGCCCGCCCTCCTCCGCCGTAGTTGCATGGCTTCTTTGTCATCGTCCTCCTCCTCATCACCTGCATGTTCCTCCTCAACATCAGCCACTCTCACCTCAGGTGGGTTGTCTTCTACCAGCTGCTGCTGCCTCATGATGGCTAAGTCATGCAGCACACAACAGTGAACTGACTGACAATCTCAGGGGAGTATTGCACGTAACCTCCGGAATGGTCCAGGTATCGGAAACGCTGTTTCAAGATGCCAATGATCCTCTCTCTATGCTGTGCGTCGCAATGTGCGACATGTTGTATTCCTAGTCCGCTTCCGTTCGGGTTATGCGTAGGGGCGTCACGGGCCATGTGGTGAGGCCGTACCCTTTGTCTCCCAGCAGCCAGCTCTGCCCTTCTGGCTGCTGCTGAACCATGGCAGATATAGCGCTCTTGCGTAGGATGAATGCATCATGGGTGCTCCCAGAGTATCTCTCATCAACTGACATGATGCGATACATATCGTCACACACGGAGTGGAAGCCTTTTCTATTCCTGTACATTTTGGAATCCTCCAAAGGTGCTCGCAAGGTGCTGTAGGTATAATCAATGCAGCCCTGTACCTTTTGGGAAGCCAGCAATCCTGGAGAAGCCCAAAGCCCTGTCACACAATGCCTGGGCGGTCATGGGTAACTTTATGTAGTTATCCCTCTGGGCATATAGTGCAGCACTCACCTGCTGAATGCAGATGTGTGTTGCATGTTGAGAAATGGCGTGCACATCCCCAGTTGTGGATGATCCAGATGCATAAAATGAAAGTGCAGCTGTAACCTTTACTTCGACTGACTAAGCAGTCCTCCTGACGCTGCTAGGGTGCAGGTCTGCTTGTATTAACTCACGGCTCTCAGTTACTACAACTTCGCGGAAACGCCGCCTTCTCACACTCTGCATCACTCAGGTGCAGGTATGAATGCCTGTCTCGATATACCCGATGTGGGCAAGGCCTCCTGCCCACCATCCTACATGCTGTGAGGTTCCTCATGCGATGATGTCTAATCACTCTGCTCTGCAGCACCATCATGGAGAAGGCTTGCACAAGATATGGCATTGTCAGTATTGCCTCCATAATTAAACTGTAGCTTTGCAAGAAGCTCAAAACAGCAGGACAAAGGACTTAAACCTTCTTTCCTCTCTCTCTCTCCCAAACGTCGACACCCTAGTATGGACCACACCCTGGTCTGGCAATGCGCAATAGACATGCTTAGAACATTCAATGAGGACATTTGGGGCAATGAAGTCTAATGCAATTCTTTAATGTTTGATTTTTTTTTCAATGCACCACCCCACCATCGACCGAACATCAGCCGGCAGAATCGCTCCTTTGGCCGGACACAAGGGCTCAGCGTCCACCCCCGCTCCCCCCATGCTTCTTTTGAAGCTGCTGTATGTCTAAAGCTTCACATCTCTTCAGTTCGGCTTCCACCCACCTCCCCCCCCCCCCCCCCCCCCCCCCGCAAACCCCCTGGGCTCCTTTTGAACCCGAGCCCCTGTGTCCGGGTGAGGGAGTGATTCTGCCCGCCGACCCTCGAGCCCGGTGAGGAGATGTTCGGTGATGGCGTGGTACTTTGAAAAAAAATCAAAAATTAAAGAATTGCATTAGACTTCCATTTTCTCCATTTTGAGTTTGAAAAAATTAAGCTTCGTGATGCATGTTCTTTGTCTTCTTGACTCCCTCCAAAATTTCACCTAAAAACAATGCCAATTTCTGTGCCGATTTTTTTAATGTGCGCTGCTTTTTCTCAAGTGCCCAGAGTCATATACGCCGTCCTTGGAAAAATGTAAGTTGGCCAATCTTGCTTAAATCTGAAAAACTGGCACGGACATCCGGTTACGCCCCCTATCACGCAAAAAAATACTAACCTAAAAAAATTGTAACTATGTTACGCTGGCGCAGAAATTTTGGGGAAACTTGGATATTTTAATTTACCGCAAAAAAAGCGGCTGCACCAAAAAAACGGCGCAGATAACTGGGGAAAATTGAGCCCATAAAAGTAGAAGTTTTTAATAATTGCAGTAGTTGCCATTATTTAAAATGTTTGAGATGATCATGGATTAACTTTAATTTTAGATTTGAAATAAATGCTAATTCTCCCATCCATAAAACTGATGCAGCTCGTATGGTTGTTTTTGCATTTAGTTTTGGTTTTTTTTTAAATTAAGGTATGGATTTACAAATATGCGCTACATTGCATCCCTCATTAGTGGAGTTGGAATTTTTATGATGGGTGCCGGGCTCTCCTGGTATCATGGAATTATTGGACTTTTACATCCTCATCATATAGAATCCTTAACATGGGTAAGTTCTGCATTGAGCAAATGCTTCAAAAATGAGCTGTGGAACAGATTCTGTGAGACAGCTACAAATGCGCTCCCTATTGAAAGTGACAAATAATTGTATACCTGATCAAGCATAGATTTTAGTACACCAAATTCTTCTCTCTGTATAATCCAATCATTTTCTAATCCAAGTACAGTAGTCTGAACCAGGACCCTTTTGGTTGACTAGAATTTCAGCGATGCCAGAATAAGAAGACTGCTAAACTGCCCATGTTACAATCTCCCAAAGATTTTCCCAGTCAGATTCTGCACTCACTCACTTCTAAACTGGCAGTTTAGTTTTAATTGGGAACAAGTTTTAAAGTGTTAATGTTCTTCCTTTCTGTGCCAGCCTGGCCATGAAGCAAGATATCAGTTATCACAGCAAACAGTTGATCTTGGTCAACATATGCTTTGCTATACTCTTGACAGTGTTTAAAAATTAGAGTCTGAATCAAAATGTCGATGAGCAGAGCTGATCATCTGAATTCTAATCTCCAAAGTTCACTTCAGAGAAGAAAGGTTGGAGAGCATTTGTACTTTCCATTTAGGGTATATTCAAATGTTCAGTTGGGTGTTTTTATTATTTATTTATTGTACTAAATATACTTGTTTTTTTTACTTTCATGGAGGCTGACATTTTATACTCCTGTGGCTTGAGTGCATTGTAGAGCAGCTACATTGACTTTAAAGGAGCTGCTGCTTTGTTCCAAGTTGGGAGCTGACC